>NW_027225580.1:4100000-4300000 GCF_038994185.2 Dermacentor albipictus | reverse complement strand
TTGTGAACACATAAAGAAAGAAAATACCGGATTTTTTTTAGAATTAATGTTGACATAAGCATGCTAGTCAAGGGAAACATGAGTTCCGACCCTAGTGCCCGAGTTGGAAGCAGCCCCAAACCGCACGGCTACATTGGCACACGGTTTATTAAGGCGAATGGCTCAAGTGGCTCGTAGCAATTGCTCATACACCCCCCCCCCCTCCCCCAATAAGCGGTGTCTAGTCCAATGATACAAAGTAGAAGAGTGATACAAGAAAAGTAGAGGAATGGTACAAAAAATACCAGCAGCAATGGCTCCTTCCCGAAAAAAGAGCGACATAATCAGGAATGGCTAATACCTTCGTAAGGAAGCAAAGATGCAGTGGCTGAATATGAATGAAGAAACCAAAGGAAAAAAAGAACGAAGGAAAGAAAGAAGGAACAAAAGAATGAAAGAGAGAACAAAGAAGGAAACGAAAAAAGAAAGACAAAGAGAAAGTAAAAAAAATCATGAGTCATTCCACTCCGTGAAGGTGGTTGACGAGCGAAGCTATTTAGCACATGACTCGGAGGTGCCACATAATTTTGAACAAAATGTACAAACTCATTTATTGTCCTGAGGGTCGTCATTATTTCCCTCGCAACTGCAATCACATTCTTTGAGAATGTCAAATCGGTGCACGTACGCCGCTGGATGGACGGTTGGGCCGGATCAGTGTGGCATCGCAAGGGGTATATCTGCAACACGGAACGCGTAAACCGCTCCCTTTTCGATACCCACACATACACATTGAAATCACCGACAACAACAACAGAGATAGTGTCATCGCAGCTAATTCACGCAAAGTGAGTAGCCATGAAACTTACGGGACTATGAGCCATTGCATTTTTTGCTTGCTTGCTGGGGTATGAGCCATTGATGATGAAATTCTTCGACATGCTGCTTTGTATGTTGTATGCGTGATTAGAAAGAATTTAAGTACTGTTCGCTTGACTTTACTGAAGGCTCGTAGCCTCTGTCTTAGGGGGCTATGAGGCATTGCATTTTTTGTTTGATTGGGAGTATTCGTGCTGCTATACAGTTTTTTCATTGACACTTTTAACCGAATTATAATATTTGAAAAGTTGAATAATTAATTAGGGCTAGTTATTTAATTAGGCCAAATAAAAAAAATTATCTGAGTATCTCCAAGCGATGGCAAACAACATTACCGTGAGTCTGTTCAGCTACGTTGCATTTGCATATTTTTAATGTTGCTCTCAAGTTACGTGGGACACCCTGTATATACGCATAGGTATATACAGTGCTTGACTATGCGTATGACTTGCTGTTGAATTGACACGATGTAATTATTCGTTTTTTCAATACAGTATATAAGTCCCGATTTCTCTGTGTAAACTTAAGGTCTAGGTTTGTCGCTGCCTTGCCACAAATATGCGCAAGTGTCTAAATCACGTGCGTTGTCCGTTAGTCGCAGAATGTCGTCATCGTAATCAGTCCGGGGACCTTCTGTTGCGCGATTTGTCTATTACTCATGCAAGATAAATCAGACCCTAATTAACTGTTTTCCAGTCGCCCCCCCCCCCCCCCGCCCCCGACAGCAGTGCCACAAAGAAGTGATCGCGCATCGCGACAAGCTTGGAGAGGTCGGTTTTCACGCCTCCCATTTCCAGCCACCCTAAAGCTTTGACTTCGGCGTGGCGCCGCTAAGTCAGAGGGTGTGGGTTAGAATGCCAGCCGAGGCGAGCGCATTTCCACGGCAACGAAATGCAAGAAGTGTAGCGTACCGTGCATTGTGTGGAAGTTGAAAGAACGCCCAGGTAGGCAAAATTAATCGGGAGTCTGCGACTACGATGTGCCTGATAATTATATCGTCGTTTTTGCTCGTAAAACCGAAGGATTTATTATAATTCACTTTAAACAATCAATCTATTCGCGGCAAAGCACTCAACTCAAAATTCCTATATTTTCCGTCCCAACCCAGATCTAATCGGGTCCGCACTGCCCCATCTGTTACGAATTACGGAAAAACATTATCCAATGCTTTCCCTCAGAGAGTTGCTATTAAGGCAAATAGCATTATTTGCCTTTATTCAGCCGTTTCGAACATATCTGTCCGTCCGTCCGTCCATCCGTCCGTCCGTCTGTCTGTCCGTCTGTCCGTCTGTCTGTCTGTAATCTTACGCCGACCCAATGGCGGAAGTAGCCTACCTGCTTGGGCCCCTAGCTATGTGATCCTTTCATTCCTGATGACGCAAGGAAACCAAGCCTGATGCCACCAATGCTCAGAAATCTATTAGCGCAAATAATGCTCTCGCACACCTTTTTTGATGTACCATTGCGCGGAGGCGTTTCTTGTACAATGTAGGAGAAAACATTGTGAAGACAGAGGTGCACGGTTGGGTGCATCTGTTCTAAGTTCAACTTGAATTGCGTCAAGAAAACCTGTCCGAGTATTCGCACCTGCTTTATTAGGTGCCTGCTGCACCAACAATATACAGGCGGTCTTCTTTAACGGCACCGAATATTAAGGAATAGATCAATGTAAATCTTCCAGACATTATTGTTATCATTCGAGTGTTCAGATAGTAACCTCCGGATACGGATCAAGTTGAGCAGTAGTGTGCGCAATTTACGAATGTATGTTAATTACCATTTAAATAATTGTTTTGGGTGGCTAAAGCAAATTAGCAGTCTGGAGCCTGTCTTCGACATATTGTAGTTGAGCGAATATATGCTTAATAATCATGCTTCTGTAAGAGCTAAGAACAAATATTTTGTAATTAAGCGTTCTCTGAAAGCCTAACTGACGCGGAAAACGATCGTGGGTAGCATCGACCGGACCGCTTCCAGCATTTCGAGATATTGCGATGAATGGCACGGCTCCGTGAGTCCTTGCGGCCAGGCGACTGTCGATATTTATTCACATCGTTTTTCAGAAGGCAAGCCGTTTAAAGTTTAAATGTCAATGTAGCAACGAACGTGCGCTGCCGAAAGCGTGCTCGGTCGCAGAAACGATGCGCGATTGAATGATAGTGCAGATTCAGCGCGTCATTGCTCTCAAGGCATTGCGCTGCCGCCAACGGAAGCAAGATAACGAAGTTGAACTGCTTGGCTGCTTCGTACGGGGCCGCGCCAGCCAAGGGCGGCAATACTGACGTCACAGGCGCATTTTTTTTGTCGGTTTCGCTTTAACAAAGAGCTAATGCTACAAATGCAGTGTCATTCGTTCTTGTCTCGAGGATTTAAACACGGGTTTTAATGCTCTCCACACCGCGTTTGTTTCCAAAAGTAGGTGTAAGCAGGAAAATGTTCACTCACACCCGAAAACACACAAACACCCTCGGACGCACACATACGCACTATCTCTCCCTCGCACAAGCACACACTCTCTTCCTCACAAGCACTCGAACGCTCTCTCCATCGCACGCACATATATCCATGCGCGCACAAACACGCACTTTTGTCCGCAGGCATGCATGCTGAAAGATGAATACGCATGGTCGCACACGTGCACATTCACACGCCTCCATGCATGCGCCGCAAGCACGCAAGCGCACGCACACATGCACTAACACGCAGATCCAGGCATGCACACACACCGCGAACACTCACACACGCATACACGTACTCGCGTGCATGCATTTGCAAATATGGAGGCACTAGCACGCACACACACTCTCCCCTTGCACGCACACACACGCAGTCTCTCTCTCCCTCGCGCATACACACGCTCTTTCTCCCTCGCACACAAACACACTTTCTGTCTCCCCCGCACACAAACGCACTCTCCCTCACACGCACGTACTCTCTCTCCATCCGTCATACGCACGCACACACACACACACACACACACACACGCACACGCACACACACACGCGCACACGCGCACACACGCACACACACACACACACACACACTATACGCACGCACAGCCATCCACACAAACACGCACACATTTATTCGCAATCGTGCATGCTGAAATTCGAAAACCCGTTGGCACGCGTACACGTTCACACGCGGCCACGCATGCACCGTAAGCGCGCGCACATGCGCACGCACACCCGCTGCGAATGCTCACATACGCTGCGAACGCTCACACACGCATACACGCACTCGCGCGCATGCAAACGCAAATACAGAGGCACACGCCCGCACACTCATACACAGAGCGAACATGCGCATAGAAACATAGCCAGGCACGCTCAAGACATGCACATGCATAACCACTCTGTACCATCTCGGCTGCTTCTCAAAAGCCTGCACGTGCCAACAGGCTGCATAACACTCCCTCTACCAATACCTTCTCAATGCCAACTGTAATAAATCGCTTTATGGTTTAAACTTGGCGCTTTTTCAAGCCAATGTGCCCTCTAGCGGGAGGGTGCAAAACTATTTTCTCCTGTCGTTGGACTTCACCGCCCCTGTCTGACTTTTTTTAACTGCTTTAACGTGCCACCAATGTTCCGACTAAGTGCCAAAATGCATATGTTGCTAGAAGGGACTGCCCTCTTGTTGAAGTCATTTGAAACTTTTTGACCCTCGCCCTATATTCTGAAATATAAATTCGAAAAAAAATTCCCATTGAGTTACACTTGTGCGTTGCTGTGAAGATCCGAAGGAGAATGTCCAGAATTCCTGGACATGAAGACATGCCAGGCCATCAACTCTCGACAGCTGACAACTTTTGCGAGTTTCTAGACGCGCCTGACTTAACCTGCCACTGTACAGAAAAACAAGCTAAGAGCAATGAGGGTAATTGTTGTATACTGATATCGCGTGTCACACTACATTTTCATGATAATCGCTTATCGGCCACGCAAGCAGCAGTCGGCAGATCACATGTTCATCACCCTATAAAAAGGGCATGGCATCAATAAACGTTGTCTGTTCCACCCTGGCGTCCGGCTGATACGCCACAGTTGGCGACGAGGAAGCGGCGGCGATGGCCGTCGGCAGGATCGGCGAGTATCATCTCGGCAAAAACGCGTCATGGGACGAATACGTCGAGAGGCTAGAAATGTTCTGCGAAGCTAACAAGATGGCGAAAGAAGAACAGAAAAGAGCCGTCCTGCTGAGTTGTTGCGGCGAAGAAGCGTACGGGCTCATCGTGACTCTGGTGAAGCCAGCAAGACCGACAACAGCAACCTACGAGGAAATTAAGACGGCGGTTCGCAAGCACCTGCATCCAAGGCCTTCAGAGCTATACGCAAGGTTTTTGTTCTACAAGAGAAACCAGGCTGTCGAGGAATCAGTTGCGGACTACGTCACGGCGCTTCGGAAGCTAGCCGAAGACTGCGGTTTTGGCGACGAGCAGCTCCCGTTGGACATCATGATGCGAGATCGTTTCGTATGCGGCCTCCAGAACGAAGCAGTTCAACAGCGACTTCTCGCAGAACACGACCTTACGTTCAACGTTGCGTACGACATGGCCGCGACCGCAGAAGCGACGGCCAAGCAACAACGAGACATACGGATGCACGGCCGAGACGAGGCGAAGGACTGCCAGGGCATGATACAAGCAACCCGCACGAAGCAAGACGCCACGGCGGAGGGATCTAGTTGCTACCGTTGCAACGGTAAGCACGCTCCGCATTTATGCAGATTTAGAAAAGCGGCATGCTTCAAATGCAAAAGGGTTGGACATATTGCGAGGGCTTGTCGTTCAAAAGACGGAAGTAGAGCGGCGCGGAAGACGCCTGAGCAAAAGAGGAAAGTTGAAAAGAGCAAGGGCGTGTACGATATGAGCGCATTGTTTTCACTTTGCGAATTGAATGAGCAAGAACAGAAGTTTACGGTTAAAGTGCAGATACAAGGACAAGAAGTCCCTATGGAGGTTGATTCCGGAGCATCGTGCTCCATTGTGAGTGAAGATACATTTAGAGTAATAGAGAGAAATCGGGGTGAAATACCACTCCAAGATTCTGGAACCACTCTCGTAACCTGGTCAAAGGAGGCGTTACCACTGCTGGGTCGAGCAACCGTCTTGGTAGAATTCAAGGGCCGGAAGGCAAAGCTGCCATTGTTGGTAGTAAAGAATCGAGGCAACAGCCTGATTGGGCGAAACTGGTTTAGACCGTTAGGCATTTGCTTGCGGGGCATCGAGCAAGTAAACGCGGAAGACGTGTCCTCACGATTTTCCGAGGTGTTTTCAGGGACCTTCCTGGCTTCAACGGACCACCAATTCACATCGAACTGAAAGACGACGCTCAACCAGTGTTTCTCAAAAGTCGACCAGTTCCACTGGCCCTCAAGGACGACGTGGGCAAGGAAGTGGATCGCTTGGTGCAACAAGGGGTATGGGAACCAGTCGCATACTCCAACTGGGCCACGCCACTGGTAGTGGTAAGAAAAAAAGACGGAACTTTACGCCTGTGCGGTGACTACCGTAGCACCGTAAACAAAGCTATTAAGTGCAGCGGGTATCCTTTGCCCACTACCGCTGAAATGCTCGCAGCTCTGGGTTCAAGCAAATTTTTTACAAAGCTAGATCTAGCTCAAGCTTATCAACAGCTAACGCTAGACGACGAATCGGCTGAAGTGCTCACAGTTAACACGATAAAGGGACTGTACAAAGTCAAACGGCTGCCGTTTGGAATTTCGGTGGCGCCATGGGTATTTCAACGAGTCATTGATACGCTGTTAGCAGGCATTCGCAGCGTGAAAGCCTATCTTGATGATATCTTGATTTCTGGCCGTAACGCGGAAGCAACGCCTCCTAGAATATATAATGCCTGGAACGTGAGCCGCAAACGCGCTGCCCTTCCCTCGCCTGTACTCTCCTCCTTTTGGTACGGTGGCGAGCGCCTCTTGCGGCCAGCCCTTGTAAACACGCCGGTGGCACGGCTACCGGGAGACGCTACCGGGAGTGACGTCGGCAGCCAAGCGGCTGGCGCGTCGTGAGCTTTCGGCGGCGGCGGCAGTGGTTGCCATGGGGACCGGTACGGTGGCGCGCGCCGTCCTGCGGCGCATGGTCGCAACACTCGGCAGAGAGCTCCCAATGGAAAAGAGAGCGACGTTCCAGGCATATAGTTATAGGAGGCGTTGGCGGAAGAGCACGCCGAGAGATTAGAAACCGTGCTATCGCGTCTGCAGAATGCGCAGTTAAGAGTAAACAAAGACAAGTGCGAATTCAACAAGCCGAGCATTGAATTCTTGGGTCACAGGATTGACGCCACGGGAATACATCCGAGCCGAAGCAAGACTGACGCCATCCATAAAGCGCCCGCACCCACAAGCAAAAAGGAGCTGCAAGCGTTCTTGGGGTTGCTAAATTTTTACAGCAGTTTTCTCAAGGGCAAGACTGAAGTGGCAGAACCCCTCTATCGACTGCTCGACCATGACCACGAATGGAAGTGGACAGGTGAGCACCAACGTGCGTTTGAGAGACTAAAAAAATTGCTTAGCTCCGACTCTGTACTTGTGCCCTATGACACCAAGCGTCCTTTAATTTTGTGCTGCGACGCATCTCCTGTGGGAGTGGGGGCAGTGCTAGCCCATCGTACGACTGATGGGAAGGAACAGCCCATAGCGTATGCTTCCCGGACGCGTGGAGCCAGTGAACGTAACTATGCTCAGATTGATAAAGAGGGCTTAGCTGTTGTCTTTGGCGTGAAACGGTTCCACCAGTACCTTGCTGGGCGAGAATTTACGGTCATAACGGACCACAAGCCATTACTGGGCCTGTTTAACACGGACAAGAGGGTGCCTGAAGTTGTGTCGCCCAGAATGCTCCGTTGGATTTTGTTTGTCTGCGTATAACTACAGCCTTCAGTACAGGCGAGGCCAAGAAAACTCCAACGCCGACGCACTCAGTCGTCTGCCAGCTCCGGGAGACGAAGACGAGCCACAGCCACCTGGGGACGTGCTCCTCTTGGAAGCGGTCGAGTGCGCACCGCTGCAGGCGGCAGACATCGCTGCGCTGATCAAGGACAAAGTATTATCCATGGTAAAGGAATGGATCCTTAGTGGCTTCCGTCAACACAACTGGACAGCAAGTTCGCGCCTTACGAGGTGAGGAAGACGGAGTTGTCGTTGCATCGTGATTGCATACTGTGGGGGAATCGCGTTGTAATTCCTAACGCAGCAAGAGAAAGTGCGCTTCAACTCCTTCATGCAAATCACCCTTGGATGAGTGCTATGAAAGCGTCAGCTAGAGGGCTCATGTGGTGGTCGAAAATGGACCACGAAATTGAAGAGTTTGTACGACACTGTCAGCCATGTCAGAGTAACCGGCAAAGCGATCCCAAGGTTCCAGTGCATTTTTGGATCAAGCCAGATCAACCTTGGAGTCGCCTACACATTGATTTCGCTGGACCAGTTAATGGAGAAGTATTTTTAATCGTGGTAGACGCGTACAGCAACAGGGCTGAGGTCGAAATCATGTCGTCCATGAAAGCTACAGCTGTCGTCACCAGCTTAAGGAAGATGTTTGCGACACACAGTGTGCCAGACGTTATCGTTTCGGATAATGGCACAGCATTCACTAGCTCGGAGTTGCAAACGTTTTTAAAGTGCAATGGTGTGCGTGCTATTTTCACTGCTCCTTACAATCCCGCCAGTAATGGTACGGCGGAGAGAATGGTAAGAGAAGTTAAAGAAGCAACAGGAAGGTTCAACGCAGTGCAAGATTTCGCGGTTCCTGTTTAAACAGCACACGACGCCGCATTCGGTCACGGGGAAATCTCCGGCAGAATTGATGTTCGGACGAAGGCTGAGGGCAGCCTTGGACAGACTTCATCCGGACCGGCAATACATGCCGGAACCGCAACGACCGGAGATTAAGAGGTTCCACGTCGGTGACGCGGTCTATGCTAAAAGATTTGTCCAGGTCCAAGGTGGAAGGCGGCCAGGGTTGTGGCAGTGCGAGGCCCGGTGTCGTACATCGTCCAGCTGGACAACGGCGAACGCCATCACAGGCACCGGAACCAGTTGAGGAGCGCCTGGACGAGGCTCGAAGCCGATCCAGTCTCAAGTGCAGACTACCACGTCAGGCTGCCTCCTACAGCCAGACGACCACAACAGCTGCCGGTCAGCACGGAAGCAGCCGCAGGGGCAAGACCGGGCCAAGCTACCCAAGACCTGGTCGAGACGCGAAGATCAACACGCGTTAGACGGCCTATCGCACGTTATCGCATTGATGACTAACCAGACATTTTGCAATTGTGTAACGAATCTTAGGGGAAAGGAATGTTGTATACTGATATCGCGTGTCACACTACATTTTCATGATAATCGCTTATCGGCCACGCAAGCAGCAGTCGGCAGATCACATGTTCATCACCCTATAAAAAGGGCATGGCATCAATAAACGTTGTCTGTTCCACCCTGGCGTCCGGCTGATACGCTACAGTAATAAAATGGGCTTGTTGGTTTTTGTGGAAATGAATTTTTCCTCCCACATCAAGCTGCGACCCTAGTGAAAGATGTAAACGACAAACAATAGATATTTTATTTTAACACCAGTGGGCGTCACTCGCCGTGCCTCCGTGACGTCCACATTCTACTATAATGGCCTACTGTCTTTACTCTCGGTTATTGCTACTCGTCCATTTCATACGCTGTTATGCAATGAACAGAGTAGTCGTGCATTTAACATAACACTATCTCACTGTGCGAGACATAGGCCTAGAATTGTGCGATAGCTCAAAACAAAAGACGGAAATGCAAATGCTCAGGAAATAGAGAACAAGTTATCGAAAAGCAAAAGTTTATCATCCGCCCGACTTTACCACACGGCTCTAAAGGAAACTTACGGGGATTTCTGTGAAAAAAAAACCTTTCAGTTGAAGAAAAATTCGCCCTGGCCTGGGACGGGGACGAATTTTTCTCAACTGAGAAGATTGCTTTCTGAGAAACCTGCAAGAGTTTTCTTTGTAGCTTTGTGGTACAGTCGAGTGGATAAATGTTTTTTTCTTCCTTCATGAACATTTATCCACGTTGCAGGCTTCCGCAGAAATAATTTGCCTGAACAAGTGGTTGTAAAGATTGTGTGACTAATCAGCGTGGATTCTTTCATTGTATTTATCTACTTTTATGTGCGAAGGGGAAGGACTGGTTACAAATTCTGTTACATGAGAAACTGATATCTTGTACACTTGGTTAATACTGCCACAAAAGAAAAGAAACATATAATGGAAAGAAAGACATGGTGATATATCGAACAACATCGGATTACTGGTGTATCGCATTTGTGAGATAGTTTCGCTTTTGCGTAGCGCGGCGTCCTGTTGGTGGGATTTTCAAAAGGTCTGCTGCCATCTAGTGAATGCAACACGTACTGAAAACGATGTCCCCGAAATAGACAAACCGAGAAGAATACGGTCTATAGTTGAAGCATGGCGTCAGTTGTTCATTTGTTCTAAATATTTTTTTAAAATGTTGTTGTCGAAGGTGGGGCGAACTAGAAGTCTCCCAGATCCATAGGATACCACAAGCCGAGTTTTGTTTTCAAAGACTCCGCTTTATGATTGCAGTTGTAGATCAAGTAATCAAAAATTTACAGTTGTACATCACTTAGATATAGGTATTTGCTTGAGAACACGCATTCACTCGGTCTTGGTGGAGTGATTCCGATGATCGCTGACCGAGCTCATATGATTCATGTGTGCTGAGTTCTTGGGTTCCAGCATGAGGCGCATGATTGATTTTGCGCGCTGGGATCCTACTCTGTTGTGCAATAACGCGCACGTGCGCACGCCCGTGCACACACACACACACGCCCGTGCACACACACACACACGCACGCACGCACACACGCACGCGCACACACACGCGCACACACACGCGCACACACACGCGCACACACACGCGCACACACACACGCGCACACACACACGCGCACACACACACGCGCACACACACACGCGCACACACACACGCGCACACACACACGCGCACACACACGCGCACACACACGCGCACACACACGCGCGCACACACACACGCGCGCACACACACACGCGCGCACACACACACGCGCGCACACACACACGCACGCGCACACGCGCACGCGCACACACGCGCACGCACACACGCGCACGCACACACGCGCGCGCACACACGCGCGCGCACACACGCGCACACACACACACATATAGGCCGCCATTGGAATATGAACCTGGCAACGTTTAACGCTAGAACGTTATCTAGTGAGGCGAGTCTAGCAGTGCTATTGGAGGAATTAGAGGGCAGTAAATGGGATATAATAGGGCTCAGTGAAGTTAGGAGGCCAAAAGAAGCATACACAGTGCTAAATAGCGGGCACGTCCTGTGCTACCGGGGCTTAGCGGAGAGAAGAGAACTGGGAGTCGGATTCCTGGTTAATAAGAATATAGCTGGTAACATACAGGAATTCTATAGCATTAACGAGAGGGTGGCAGGTCTTGTTGTGAAACTTGATAAGAGGTACAAAATGAAGATTGTACAGGTCTACGCCCCTACATCCAATCATGATGACCAGGAAGTCGAAAGCTTCTATGAAGACGTGGAATCGGCGATTGGTAGAGTGAAAACTAAATACACCATACTAATGGGCGACTTTAATGCCAAGGTAGGCAAGAAGCAGGCTGGAGACAAGGCAGTGGGCGAATATGGCATAGGCACTAGGAATAGCAGGGGAGAGTTATTAGTAGAGTTTGCGGAACAGAATAATATGAGGATAATGAATACCTTCTTCCGCAAGCGGGATAGCCGAAAGTGGACGTGGAGGAGCCCGAACGTCGAGACTAGAAATGAAATAGACCTCATACTCTGCGCTAACCCTGGCATCATACAAGATGTGGACGTGCTCGGCAAGGTGCGCTGCAGTGACCACAGGATGGTAAGAACTCGAATTAGCCTAGACCTGAGGAGGGAACGGAAGAAACTGGTACATAAGAAGCCGATTAATGAGTTAGCGGTAAGAGGGAAAATAGAGGAATTCCAGATCAAGCTACAGAACAGGTATTCAGCTTTAACTCAGGAAGAGGACCTTAGTGTTGAAGCAATGAACGACAATCTCGTGGGCATCATTAAGGAGTGTGCAATGGAAGTCGGTGGTAACTCCGTTAGGCAGGATACCAGCAAACTATCGCAGGAGACGAAAGATCTGATCAAGAAACGCCAATGTATGAAAGCATCTAACCCTACAGCTAGAATAGAACTGGCAGAACTTTCGAAGTTAATCAACAAGCGTAAGACAGCTGACATAAGGAAGTATAATATGGATAGAATTGAACATGCTCTCAGGAACGGAGGAAGCCTAAAAACAGTGAAGAAGAAACTAGGAATTGGCAAGAATCAGATGTATGCGTTAAGAGACAAAGCCGGCAATATCATTACTAATATGGATGAGATAGTTCAAGTGGCTGAGGAGTTCTATAGAGATTTATACAGTACCAGTGGCACCCACGACGATTATGGAAGAGAAAATAGTCTAGAGGAATTCCAAATCCCGAAGGTAACGCCGGAAGAAGTAAAGAAAGCCTTAGGAGCAGGGGCGTAGCCAGGGGGGGGGGGGGGGGGGGGCTTATGGGGCTTCAGCCTCCCCACGAAATTTTTTCGTGCTGTCATGTGCCGCCGACCAAAACAACTCCCGGCGCCAGAAATCATGCTCGATTTTGTCTAGAATGTCCTTAATTCACGCCCGAAAAGACATTTTAGCGTGAACATTGCTAAATCGGGCAGGATTTCGGGGCAACGCCCATGCATAGGGAGTCACATATTGTAACGCAAGGGGCCCCACCGGGCACAAAATTTCAAGGGCGTTTTGAAGGCGAGCGGGGTCGTCTCGGCATCTCGCGGAGGCCGCGGAATCTACGGAGCGCTTGGATTTCAATTCTGAAACGTTGTGGGTGTGAAGTTCTCATAACATTTTGATGCGAAAGGTCCATTGGCATTTTCAAAGTCGTGCTTTAGATTTTCGATTCCGGAACTTTTTGGGTTTAATGCTGTTGTAAACATTTGACGCCAAAGGTGCATCGAATTTTCTAAAGTCGTACATCGGGCCATACAACGAGACGAGCCAAATCAACATACTATCAGACCTGTTGACAAAGCACGCAGCGAGGTCCGATGAGACAAAGCATTCTGGTGGTTCATTTGTGCCATCAGGTCACAGAATAGAATATAAACATTTTTTTTTCACCTGCGCCAAAGCATCCATGTCAAGACACTAAAGCCGCCATTGTAACTAAGTTCTTATTTATTTTTCTACCTAGACTTTTATTCGCGAGGATATATTGAGCCTCTTTCTCCTTTCTTTTTCATTCTTTTTTTTGTTTGTTCTCGCAACCCGCGGGCTGCCGATCCAGCCAGAGCGCATGCGTTTTCTCGTGCTGCATCGATAACCGTGCGGCCCACTTGGATGCGCGTTTGTTTTTCTCTGGCCGACTGCATTATCGCCTGGCAGAGTTTTGGACGCTTTCCGGCTAGCAGACGAGAAAAGAAACAATGCATAGTCGCTCGCCGCCAGCACTGCGGGGACTCGATGGATTGCAACGCGTTCGCTTGAGCGCAACCTCTCCGGAAAATTTTGTCTCGCCGGTGTAGGATACCGAGCAGTATATACGCGTATGGTTTTCTGTGGACCAAGCTTCACACGTTTTCTTCGATAATCGTTCGGTAGCTGCACTAGGTGCCTAAAGTAGGCGTTCGATTGTAGCCAACATGCTTTCCTTTGCGTTATACTATTTCGCTGCCCCCCGCCCACAAAAAGAAAAGAAGACATTACTGCGGCGCAGCGAATTTTCGCATGGTGAAAGTTCGATTTTGTTACTTCTTTTGCGGAAAGTAATGGGCGACGGGACGCTTCAGTTGCCGGATACTATTTTATTATTGCGATAGCAGCTCTATGAAGACTCCAGGCGCATTCCTGTCATTGCCCTCATGTTGCGTATAAGTAAAGGCCAAGGGCGATAACATCGTGACCGCGCGCCGCATGCTCTATGTGCGAGTGAAAGCGTGCGGGGGGGAAGGGGAGGTGGTGAGCCGACGGTGGTGGCTGAGTCTTGTGTGCGCAAGAGAGAAAAGCGGAGAGGAAGCGCGCCGCCTTCCGTCGCACGCGATACATTTTGGGAGTGGAGGGGGGGGGAGGTGCTGTGATCTGTGAATCTGTGGTTGCGCAACCTGCTTATTTGCCTTGTTTGACGCATTATATATAGTGACTTTTTCTTAGGCACGTAGATTTATTGGTGACTTATGCGTATATTTAAATATCTTGTTGCGAGGTTTCGTGCATATGCGCAGTGAACATTGTTTCCAGTGACACTTTTTTGCCCTGTATCAAGCTGTATCTTCACATTTGTGTATTCCATTGTATCTTCGCATTTCTAATGTACGAAGGCGAGTCAAATGAAAGTGAGACAACCCGCCCGGTGCAATAATGGTTCGGTTCATTATTTTCGAGGCATGCGTGTAGCACATACGCATCTCATTTACAAGTGACATGCAGAGTTGAGGATAAATGTTCTTTATAGCTCTCATACACGGGGTTTAACATGGTTGCGTGACATTATGGACACTTCGAAAGTTGAACAGCTTGGTGTCGTGAAGTTTTTGACAAATGAAGATGTTTCCCAAAAAGAAATTATTCGCCGTATGGCTGCCGTATGCGTTGAACATTGCGTTTCATTGGCCACTAACAAGCGTTGTAGCAAACTGTTCAAAGAAACACATGAAAGTTACAAAGACGATCCATGGCCGGGCCAAAGCCACCGTGCAATCACCCCCAACACAATTGAAAAGGCCGTGGTTGCTCAGTGGCTATGGTGTTCGGCTGCTGAGCACGCGGTCGCGGGATCGAATCCTGGTCACGGCGGCTGCATTTCGATGGAGGCGAAATGCGAAAACACTCGTGTACTTAGATTTAGGTGCTTGCCAAATAACCCCATTTGAGGGTGACGACTTTTTGTCTGTAATTGTGACCGGGGATGACTCATGGTGCCGCTACTACTAGCCTGAAACACTACGGTAAATCTTACAGTGGAAACATTTGAATTCACTGCTCCCAAGGAAAACAAAGGCCGTCATTTATGCCGAAAAAGCGTTGACTTCTTTTTAGATCGTTAGGGGCCACTATTGATCGAATTTTCTAAACCTGGAGAGACTCTAAATCGTTTCAGATATTGTGAAAGATCGGATCGGCTGCGTGTCGCAATTAAGAACGACGTGCAAAATTGAGCATTGGGGACATCTTGCTTCACGACATTGCCCGTTCCCACGTCGCTGATGTGGTTAATACAAAACTGGCAAAGCTCAAGTGGGACACGCTGCAACATCCCTCATGCAGCCCGAACCTGTTGCCTTGAGTCTTCCACATTTGGTAAAATTTGAAGAAACTGCTGAAGGGAACCAGATTCGTGTCGAAAGATGTCGTGTAGTCATTTACAGATTTTTGAGGCAGCAACCCAAGGAGTTTTATGAGACGGGAATTACGCGACTCGTTTGTAGAACAAGTGTCTAAATACTCATGGTGACTACTTTTAAATAAAGTACCCCGTTTGCCATATATTCTAATCGGCTCACTTTCATTTGACTCGCCCACGTATATGTTGCAGAACTCCTGCTTTTTATATGTGCTCTCTGTTGCGACTGTAATTTCGGAGCAATTACTCGCAATGAACAACCGGTGAGAGAAAGCGTCATTGATATTTTCCCCTGGTCGTTGCATATGTACAAAAATGTAAACAAGGTGTATATATATATATATATATATATATATATATATATATTGATCCCTCGACTGATATTATAAGGAGCAGGCCGAGCTGCAAAGTGAGCCCCCCCCCCCCCCCCCGAACGAAATTTCTGGCTACGCCACTGCTTAGGAGATATGCAAAGGGGGAAAGCAGCTGGGGAGGATCAGGTAACAGCCGATTTGTTGAAGGATGGTGGACAGATTGTTCTAGAGAAACTGGCCACCCTGTATACGCAATGCCTCATGACCTCGAGCGTACCGAAATCATGGAAGAACGCTAACATAATCCTAATCCATAAGAAAGGGGATGCCAAAGACTTGAAAAATTATAGACCGATCAGCTTACTGTCCGTTGCCTACAAAGTATTTACTAAGGTAATTGCAAATAGAATCAGCAACACCTTAGACTTCTGTCAACCAAAGGACCAGGCAGGATTCCGTAAAGGCTACTCAACAATAGACCATATTCACACTATCAATCAAGTGATAGAGAAATGTGCAGAATATAACCAACCCTTATATATAGCTTTCATTGATTACGAGAAAGCGTTTGATTCAATCGAAACCTCAGCAGTCATGGAAGCATTACGGAATCAGGGTGTAGATGAGCCATATGTAAAAATACTGGAAGATATCTATAGCGGCTCCACAGCCACCGTAGTCCTCCATAAAGAAAGCAACAAAATCCCAATAAAGAAAGGCGTCAGGCAGGGAGATACGATATCTCCAATGCTATTCACAGCGTGTTTACAGGAGGTATTCAGAGACCTGGATTGGGAAGAATTGGGGATAAAAGTTAATGGAGAATACCTTAGTAACTTACGATTCGCTGATGATATTGCCTTGCTTAGTAACTCAGGGGACCAATTGCAATGCATGCTCACTGACCTGGAGAGGCAAAGCAGTAGAGTGGGTCTAAAAATTATTCTGCAGAAAACTAAAGTAATGCTTAACAGTCTCGGGAGAGAACAGCAATTTACAATAGGCAGCGAGGTACTGGAAGTCGTAAGGGAATACATCTACTTAGGGCAGGTAGTGACGGCGGATCCGGATCATGAGACGGAAATAATCAGAAGAATAAGAATGGGCTGGGGTGCGTTTGGCAGGCATTCCCAAATCATGAACAGCAGGTTGCCATTATCCCTCAAGAGAAAAGTATATAATAGCTGTGTCTTACCAGTACTCACCTACGGGGCAGAAACCTGGAGGCTTACGAAAAGGGTTCTACTCAAATTGAGGACGACACAACGAGCTATGGAAAGAAGAATGATAGGTGTAACGTTAAAGGATAAGAAAAGAGCAGATTGGGTGAGGGAACAAACGCGAGTTAATGACATCTTAGTTAAAATCAAGAAAAAGAAATGGCCATGGCAGGACATGTAATGAGGAGGGAAGATAACCGATGGTCATTAAGGGTTACGGACTGGATCCCAAGGGAAGGGAAGCGTAGCAGGGGGCGGCAGAAAGTTAGGTGGGCGGATGAGATTAAGAAGTTTGCAGGCACGGCATGGCCACAATTAGTACATGACCGGGGTTGTTGGAGAAGCATGGGAGAGGGCTTTTGCCCTGCAGTGGGCGCAACCAGGCTGATGATGATGATGATATATATATATATATATATATATATATATATATATATATATATATATATATATATATATATAGAGAGAGAGAGAGAGAGAGAGAGAGAGAGAGAGATGCATATCACCGGCCGATGGTTTCACTATGGTTTGTTCGCCATCATGATAGAAACAACCGTTTCCTCCAAAAGCAGAAGATTGCCAGGTATCGCCATGCTATTTCATGAAAAGTGGCCTCACGTCTTTTATGTATTGTATAGTTTTTTGTGGGGGTATAGCTGTTTCACTGCCTACTTATAGTGAGCGCGCAACATAATAAGGGTCCTTTCGACTTGTTGCGTATTTTCTGCATCCCTAGTCTGCTGGATGCAACTGTAAAGTTGGAAAGGAAAGCGTGATAAATTTTTGCTGGTTACGGTTTACGGTCTCAGAGGTAGGATTTATCTTTTACTGCGAGTCGCGGATTGAGAAGTAAGATACATTGAGCACTTTCGTAGGCTAAGGACATCGCCTCCTGAAGTTAATATTTCCTGAATTTAAAAACCTCAAGTTCATAGTCACATCAGATAGCTGCGCATGATACAGCTAGAAATTTACTCAACGCTTTCGCGGATTCTTCGTGGTTTCGCGAATAAGTGGCATTCAGAATTTTATCTTGATATTTCGATGCCTGCCGTAGATATACTTTCCTTTTGTTACCCCTAGAGGAGCACGTGGCAAGAGAGAGAGAGCAAATGATAAATAAAATGTAGGGAGGTTAACCAGGACTGAGCCCGCTTGGCTACCCTACACTGGGGAAAGGGAAAGGGGACGGAAAGATTAAGAGAAGAAGAGAAAGTCCGTGTAGGATATCATTCGGTCACTCAGTCCGGATCACAGACGCTGTCTCAATCCGGTAGCTTTCAAATATCGCAGCAGTGCTTTTGGGGCCTTTTGCAGCTGCGATATGGGAGGCCATGGTCTCAAGATCATGTAGAAGGTTAACGGCCTTCTATCTAGCTGATTAAGAACTGTGCAGAGGTCACGTCTTTCATTTTCAAAAGATGGGCAGTAGCACAGTCGATTATCTATAGTTTCTTCGACAGCGCAGGCATAGCACTGAGCGCTATCAGCCATTCCAATCAAAATGGTATATGAATTGCTGAATGCGATGCCCAAGCGTAAGCGGCGCAGTATTGTTTCCTCATTACGCGGAAGCCCTGCTAACAGCCGCAGTTGCATAGATGGATCAAGGGAATGCAATTGATTTTGAGTAAACTCAGGTGTGTGCCACTTCTCCAGTGTTATACAGTGCGCTAGCTTGTTTAAGTGTTGGGTTGCGTCAGTCCGCGATAAAGGTACAGAAACAAGGGTTACTCCTTCGTGTGCTTTCTTAGCAGCTTCGTCAGCGAGGTCGTTGGCGGAGATACCGCAATGGCCAGGCAGCCACTGAAACACGACGTCGTGTCCTTTCGCGGTCATATGATGGTGCATTTCTCGTATCTCCAACACGAGCTGTTCACAGGACCCGCGACGAAGAGATGACAGAAGACATTGTTAGACCGCCTTCGAATCGCAGAATATCGCCCAGCGATTAGCCGATTGGTAATATAATCAACGGCACCTCGGAGGGCAACAAGCTCTGAACTTGGGGATGTCGTCAAGTGAGAAATCTTGTGTCGGATGCTTATTGATCGTGATGGTATAACCACTGCGCCAGTGGAGCTGGTCTGAGTGGAAGAGCCATCCGTATATATGTGGATTCAGTCAAAATAGAAAGCGTGCAAACAATCCAGTGCTGCTTGCTTCAAGGCCAAGGTAGGCAGGACCGTCTTCTTTCTTATCCCTGTAACCGTAAGACGGACTTGAGGTTATTTTAAACACCACAAAGCTGAGGTTGAACGTGCTGAGGGTGTGAAGCCCGATAGTTAGGAGGCACGATGGATACTGACCTTGTTGGAGAAGGACGCCTGTGGTCGTCGTTCAGGCTGGCAGGCATGAAAGCTTGACTGCATCCGTGAAACACAACGAACATGGGCCCTAAGCGTGTCGATGCTAATGTATGTCGTGATTGGATGTTCTTGAGCTATTATAATGGTTCCTGCTGTTGAGACGCTCCGCGGAAGACCTAGGCAAACACGTAGTGCCTGTGCTTCCACGCTCTGAAATTCTTGAAAATTTGACTTGCATGTTTAACAAGCACTGGAGAGCTATAGCGTAGGAATCCGATGAAAAGTGCTCGGTATAACTGTAGAATGCAGCTCACTGACGATACCCGTGTTTTGCCGGCGATGAACTTGAAGGCGTGAACAATAGGTGTGAGCTTCTTCAAGTGGGCAACCTGAGGGCTCCAAGAGAGGTCCCAGTCAACAATGACGCCCAAAAACCGATGATTTCTCTTATAGGAGATAGGCTGGACAATGATGCATACTGGATAACGAGTCATCGCTTTTCGCGTAAAAGTGACTCACGCATATTTTTCGGCTTAGATGGTAAGGCCTTGGGTGTGAAAATAGTCAGATGCCTGTGTTGCTGCTTTATGTAGTCTTGCGCGAACCTGCGGGTGATTGACCACTGATGTCCAGATGCAGATGTCGGCGGCATAGATTGAGACACTCACTGTTTCCGGTAGGAATTCGGTCAGCCTAAGAAGCGCGAGGTTGAAAAGAATAGGTAGTCGGACCATCTTCCGTACGTACGAACAAGGACGTTTGTGGGAAGTACTTTCTGATGCATCGATATACTCGCCCTCCTAGTTCAATTGTCAAAAGTGCGTCTAGAATGGTTTGATGGGAAACGTTGTCGTGAGCGCCTTTCAAATCAAGAAAGAGTGCTACTGATAATCGCTTCCGATATTTTTGCTGTTCTAGATATGATACTAGATTGATGACACTGTCAATCGATGAACGTCCTCTTCGAAATCCCGCCATAGAGTCAGGGTAAATTTTGTGGTGTTCAAGGTACCATTCGAGACGCATGAGGATCATACGTTGCATGAGCTTCCCGACGCAGCTGGCAAGAGCTACAGGCCGATATTATGCCAGTTCGAGCTGTGACTTTCCTGCTTTTATAAGCGGTACCAGGCGGCTGCGTTTCCGTGCCTGTGCGTTGACACCATCTTGCCATGAACTGTTAAAAAGGCTGAGGAGTTCTCTTCGTGCTTCTCGACTTAGGTGGCGCAAAGCAGTATATGTTATGCCATCGGGCCCTGGTGAACACGAAGACCTGCAGAGCACCATAGCAGCTTCTAACTCTTCCAAAGAGAATGGAGCGTTCACACTTGTATCTCGCGGACCGGGGATGTTGCCTAACGCCATGTCAGGGACTAAAACTGTGCCAGCGGCGACTTTCGCACAAATTCCTATGCAACGTCTATCTCATAGCGGTTTTGATAGAGAGCAAGGGTGCTAAAAGTGCGTCGTTGCTGGGAGACTTGAGCAAAGACCCTGTACGCCACACAGGGTACGTGGTGGGGTCTAGTGACTCGCAAAAGCATTTCCATCTCTGATCCGCTAGCAGATCCATTCGGCTTTTTATCTCATTTGGCATGCGCCGAGCTTCGCTAACGTCAAGAATTCACTTCGTGCGCCTGTATCTCCTTTCAGCGCGGCGACGTAGTGCACGAACCATTCTAATTCAATGTCATTATCTGTACGCTTTGATGAATGTGTGAAGTAGCCTGTACAACCTTGCATTGCGTCTGCAATTATGTATTCTAATCTGCGTGCGATATGTTTCTTGTATGTGTCTTTTACACCATCTAGAAAGACCGACCAGTCGATTTGGCGAGATACAACCGGTAATGCGGCGTCTAATCCATCGATTCTCATATAGGTCGGAATATGATCACTTCCATAGGTTTCAATATCAGTAAACCACTGCAAGCTCAAAATGGGGCAACGTGACAGCAAAGTCAAGTCAAGGCAGCTGCTGTACATTGTTCCTAGCAGAAACGTCGTGCTTCCGTCATTTAGAAGACGCAGGTTGTGGCCTGATGCAAGCGATATTAGTGACCTGCCCCTCGAATTTATCCTGGAGCTTCCGCATATATGGGGGTGAGCGTTAAAGTTCCCTGCTACTATCCAAGGACCTGGAGTAGCAGCCATATTATCTTCTAGTCTTTTGCTATCAAACTGACTTGTTGGGGGAAGGTAGATGCGAATAAGGGTAAAAGACAGCCTTTTCTTTTTCACAGTAACGCAGACGTATTGGTTACCGTCGTGTGGCGCTGCGTGTTGGGAAAAATACGTAAGGCCTTTGCGAACGTAAACCAAAACGTTAGTACTACGGACACACGTGTTTGAAACGAAAGGTTCACATTCTGATAGTCTTATGGAGGCTGATAAGTTAGGTTCACAGGTGACCGGTATAGGAAAGCGGGTTTCAAACACAAACTGTCGTAAATCCGAAATAGGTGACCTCAGGCCCTTCGCATTCCATTGGAATATGGAGGTACTTCTGACGTCTTCCTGGAACGATCGCTGTTGTTGTCCATGGGCCATGATTCTGCTGTAGAAGTTCCCAAGCACTGGACTTCTGAAGGCTCGCTAGAAACGGATTGATGGCATCCAGCACTTGCAACACACTTCGAGCTGTTGGTGTCTGTAGCTTGTCCAGAAGAACACGAATAGCACTCACCAGAGAGCTGATCACGAGATTTTTTTTTATCTTGGTCCGTCAATTCATCAGCGATAGACGAAGTGTCCCCTGCTGTAGAAGTCTGATATCTCTCAGTAGGGGCATGTAGCCCCGGGAGTGCGGGTCAAGCATCAGCAACCGTGCTGTTCGATGCACCTTTGTCCATTGAGCTGACTGCGTTTGGCCTGGGTGGAAGAGTGGGTGGTGATGAATATGGTTGGCGTTCTGCGGAGGCTTTGGAGGCTCTTGATCGACGTCAGCGACGTGATCGTCGTCGCTTAATAGATGTTGCTGCTTCTCGGTGAGACGAGTGGTCCCTAACCATTTCCTTCAATATTGCCATTTCATTTTGAATCAAAGGGAATTCCTTCGAGGATGCATCGTGAGGGCCACTGCAGTTTGTGCACTTCAGCACACTGTCCTCGCACGTGTTAGTGGTGTGGGGCCCAGTGCAGCGAGGACAGACGGTAGTGTTATTGCACACACTACTCACATGGCCAAGCTTCATGCACTTTCAGCACAGCAGCGGTTTGTTATAAATGGGCGAACTGCGTGTCGGAAGTGGCCCACTTTTTCATGCGATGGCAGGGATTTGCCCTTAAATATGATCTTAACACACCGTCACATGCCGAAACAAAACGCGTTTGTGATGATGGCGTTTTCTGTAGCTGGCTTGATTAAGATCGACAGATTGGAGTCGACAATGGTCTCGTCAACATCGTAAATTACGCCAGTACTGACTTGTTTGCCCGGCGGAATATGATGGCGGACTTTCACCCCGTCAAGTTTCGTGACTTTGCGCAAAGAATCCAACGCAGCCACGTGTTCTGCGTCAATCGCTAGCACGTTCTTACAGGTGTTAACTCTGATGTTTTTTTATTGCATTCGGAACCAGCGCCTCTAGATGTGAAGACACGGCTGGCCTGTTGAGGCGTCTCAGGTCGTCAGTGGCGAGAAATGGCGCGGACAGAATGGTGAGTATCTCGGTATTGCGTGAAGATCTCACGGTGGACTCACTCGAATTCAGTGATGCGCTGAGAGACCTTCGCTTTGTTTTACGACTCCGCACCAGCTCGAAGGTGTCGTCACAAGAATCTACACTGCTGATGTAGCACTGCATGGTGTCGTCGCTGTCAGTGTCACTCTCGGTGCCATTTTGCTTCCGCTTCCCGGAGGAAGCCGTCGCGGGCACTGCCAAGTCCGGTCTCCATCTCCATCGCAGTTAAGCAGGGAACAGCAGTTCACTGACAAATTCTAAGAAATTCACAAAATGTGTAGAGCTGGAAGGCTCGGCCCTCTGACTAAAAGGCACTTCGTCTTGGGGCAGAATTGGCTATTGGAGAACTGATCGGGCTGATGCTCTGTGCCATCCTCTTCTTGAAAGCACTGTTGTTCTGATGAGGACACATTTTAAATTCACAAGATTGATATCTAGGGCATCACACCTCGTGTACTTTACAATGCTTGTGCGACGAGCTCCTAGCATTGGCATTTTGCGGTCTATTGTTGACTTAAGACGTACAGCTTTAGACGGGCGTACAAGTTATAGCTGCGATGCCGCGGACGAATACACTAGTAGTAAATCTAGTGGCGTCATCGTTCGGCGTAGTGTGCGACCAGAATGCTTGAGAAAGGTTTTAGCTGCCCGGACCTACACGTTGCCGTAAGGTTGTCAAACCTAGAAGATAATTTTGGCAAATTTGGTACCTTCTTGTCGACCATGGCTTCAGGCGATATCACTACAAGTGACGTTATTTTGCTTGTGTGTCCAGTATCGTGGTAGAAGAGCAATAGTAACTATACCATACGTCAAGGTCCAACTCTAGTAGCAGCTAGAACTTTAGTTGGAGGACTGTGCGTTCTAGCAAAACTTTCTGATGGCGCATTGTGTTAGACATATTTGTAACAGGATGTAATCACATGGTAGTAGGAAAGAAAGAAAAATACGAGCTTAGCTGGGCATTGTAACACGTGCAATTGGGTTGATTGCAAAAATACGTGTCTCATTTTCTTACCTTAGAAGTGAAATTTTTGTAGTACTTCATTACTTATGATTGATTATATACCCTTACTATCACAGCTTACACCCGGTAGTCAATCCCGGCGATACCAACGGCGCGCTAGCCAACCTCTCGAGAAGAGAGAATAACGCGGATGGAAGGGAATCACTGCAATATACTGTTCCAGACAGTGCTGGCTTTTTTTATTTGCTAGTTGTGCCTCCATCCTCTGTTACACTAGTGTAGATTGCGGTTGTGGTGGCTATGGCCAGTTCCGAATGCCGTTTGCACTGTCTTGGAGAAAAGCTGGCATTGCCAGACGGGCGGCCGCTGGCACATTTCGCAGGCCGGCAACCAGATTACTGCAGTAGGCAAGAGGGAGTTAGCGAAGGTCACTAAGCGCTGTCCATACACTAAGGCCTCTCTTAAACGGAGCAGAAAGCGCATTTCTTGGTCTAAGACTGCCCACATGGGAGCGCAGACCTAAAAAGCAAAAATTAATAATATTCACGAGTCCGAACTGGTACAATAAAGTAAGCGACCAAAACCCATTGTGTTGCTGCACTCCTTTCCTCCGGATGGATTTTAAGTCCTTCCTCGGTATGAACCAGCAAACAGAGAAACTTTCATAGTAGCAGCAGAGAAAACGCTACGTATTGAGAGAGAAAGCTCAAAACTGAATAACTCCACTTTGATGTGAATGCCCGCTTCTTAATGCATTAGGAGGAAAAGGCAGTTGGACGTCCCGCACTTGGACAGATCTTTCGACTCCAGATTAACCTGCTGCGGCCTGCAGACTTTTTTTCCTCGTAAATGTGGAGCGTGTGCTCGGTGTGTGGGTGGATGGAATCCCTAGCATGTGCAGCATGCATCCAACTTCGTCGGAGCATCGCTTGTATCGCACTGTGAAAGAAAAGCTGAGAAAGAAAAGAAAACACAGCGAGATGGTTATAAATTGTACGTTGGGCCACGCGTGCTCGCTGCACGCACCAACCTTGCGCTTGATTAAGCATTTGCGGTGGCTGCGAGGCCGCGATAGTGACGCTTGAAAAATGCTTTTTTTTGCGTCGCTGTTATACCGGCAAAACGATGGATGTCCGCTTGCAAAAGTTTTGCTTATAGCTCTTGAACATCAGGCTCCGGAGAGGATTGTCTTTTCTCTTTCGCTTATTTTATCATTTAGGCTGCTCCATTTATTCAGTTTCGTTTCCTTTAGGGCGAACTATCTCCCGTATGCTAACACAAGCCCCTATTCGATGCAATTTCCCTAGGCTACCGATAGAGGACAGTGCCGCATCTCGCATGAAGAAGATGTTGGGCTCCATAAACATTCCTCGTGATTTTTGCTACGAGGAGTAGTTGCTTGACCTTCATTCAGGTGAATTTGTGCAGTCACCGCGAGTGTCTGGCTATAGAGGAGATTCGCTCAATAATCGCCGCGGAGCGCCGTTGAATCGCGCTGACCACTCCGTTCCAGTGGCGACGCTGTCATCCATTTTCTTGAGTCGAGGTGGACTATCGAGTAAAAGAACGCACCAGATACGGAGCTGTGTACAATTCTGTTGTTTATTGTACTATCCCTTTCGTGTATACGAAAGGGATAGCCGGGCTTCGACCGTCAATATTGTGGCAATGATAGCACGACTCTCCCGCATAATGAAACAATGCATGACGACACAAAACCTAGGCATATGGTACAGGCGCCCAAATCTTTAACTGGTGTGCGGGAGCGGCGACTTTTCCGGGCGTCAGCGCCGTATGACGCGGCGAGGCTGGAAACAGCCTAGTAGACGATGGGCCCAGCTGAGCGCGCTTTGTCCGCATGCGCTTAGCCTCAGACTGTTTCCAGCCTCGCCCCGTCAAACGGCGCTGACGCCCGGAAAAGTCGCCGCTCCCGCACACCAGTTAAAGATTTGGGCGCCGGTACATCTTTTGGTGCGCATATGCGAAATTTTCATAATATATGTAGCGAACACGATAACATTGCACCATTGAAATTTATAGTTTTGTCATTATCACACTTGCTCTTAATAATTTTTGCCTGCAGTTCCACTACAGCCCCCAGTAATCACGGATCATCAGGGAACCATATTAAATTCAACGGCTGGCCCATACGCTGAAGGTGACATTGTACGGCTCACTTGCCGAGTTCCACCAGGTATGAGAAACCGTTCGGTGATTTCACATGTCATTAGTTTTGCGTCCATTTGGAACATTACTGAGTTTTTGCCAGTACGCTTCGTGGTAATTACCAACCGGCTGTTTTTCTTACTTTCAATCGGGTGGGATTAATTCTGCACGAAGGCTTCTTGCGAGCCTTCTCGGTTATACCAAGAAACGGGGGCGAAACTTCCTCTGCATTTCGCGATAGAGAATGACTGCTTCATAAAGGCGCTAAGCCGTGCAAGAAAGGGGGAGGAGGGGGATAAAACAATACCCAAGGCGCCGAGACCATTCTAATTATTTGCCTTATTCTATAGAAGTGAGAATCGCTTTCTGATTAAATGAACCCAATATTTAATCAAGCCGTAGCTACATCCAGCTCTGTGGAGTACGGAGAAGCTCTTCCAGACAATTCCTTCGTTTTGCGTTCCTTTCTGCTAGGTTTAACAAGCAACTTCACGGACATTTTGCTGACGTTTGTGTTGAATGGAGTTAGACTGTGCATTCTGAAACACCTGACTATGCACGTGCACTTTAAAGGAGAGTGATTAACTCGTTGAGGGAAATCACTGTTCGTATCTGCAGTGGACCACAAGTTGACACTCTCGTGGTGGCGAAATGAAGAACCGCTGAGGTCAACGTTCGGTACAGTGCCGACATCCGACGGGGGCTGGGAGAACACTGTCGAGTTGGGCCCGCTTCATCGAGAGCATTTGTTCGCGAACGTAACCTGTTCGTCGACCAGTGACATCTCCGTGCCCGTTGCGAGCTCGGTGCTTCTAGACCTTTTCCGTAAGTATGCGTAACCACCTTTAGTAATAACACTAAACATGATGCCATCTGCTATCTTCGCTCCTGGGGACGATTCTGATCACTGCTTATTGCCGTGTATCAGAGTTACAGTCTATGATTTATAAGGCTTCTTATAATCTTATCACATTGGAAGACCATGCATTCGCCAGCAAACGTTATTCCTGCGTTATTATGTCATCCCAATCGAGCCTGTGAAAGCTAGCGAAACGACACGCAAGGGGCTTGATGGCTGCCAATTGCATATTATACTCACGAGTATGGGCTCCTGACCAAAATTGCGCTGCTTGCAGTCCCACAAACTTTTTGCCATTAACATCAATATCCCCCACACGCGGTGATCTGCACTTTACAGGCACCACCACTTGCTTAGGTTGGTTTTCGTTTCGTTTGAAAACTTGTCTTCCTAAGTGGCCTTGCCTTTTATGTTGAGCCTTTTTTACTGCAGCCGAAAAGGACATATTTCCATTCCTGCTTCTGATTTAAATCTCATCATTTCAATGTAGCTCAGACTATTTCGTTCTTATTTTCCTTTGTTGCTCTTGTGCTTCGTTAGTAGAACACGGCAGGCCGTGTTGCTTATTTGCCATGTGTAGTATATAATAGTGGTTATCGTCCCTGACAAATTAAGGTTTTTCTTGCTTACCCTTCCTTTCTTTCTATTGTTGTTTTGTTTATCATTCATTCTTCTGCTCCTCTGCAAAGGCTTTGAGCCTGTGCTGGTGACATTTGCTATAGCCTATTTGTCTCACAGTTTTTTTTAGTCGTTCTAAAAAGTTGATGTTTGTAAGATCAAATGACAATAATTTTAATGTTCTCCAGGATCTTGCTAATGTTAACTGTTGGGTTAAAGATCTATGAGAAAGTTCTGCAGTAGCACGAATGCTATTTACTTTCATTTCAGTGCCGCCAACGGAGGTGTCCATCTGGAGCTGGCCTTACGACAAGCAGGAAGCTTCCGGTTGGCTGATGCTTGCTGCACCCACGCGCTCCACTGGCAGGGTTGCAGCGGAGCTTTCGACCCAGGAAGCGAATGACAAGTCACGTGACTCCCATGCAGCTGCTTGGTCCGCTGCGGATGAATCCCAACAGGCCATCAGCACCAGTTTCTACACCCCAAGAAGCTTCGAGTGTGAGGTGACCGGAAGCCGCCCGCAGCCCAACGTCACGTGGTTCCTGGATGGACGGCCGCTGGACGATCGCCTAAGTTACACCCACGTCGAGGGAAACGCCACAACGAGCGTGCTGCTCCTGCCGTTCTTGGAGCATGCGGGAAAGCTTCTCGAGTGCCGCGCTACGAACGTCAACATGCCGGACAGTCGGGGCGTTCTCAGTGGAGTCTTATGGGTGAACATTTCGAGTAAGAGAACTTTCAGTTTATGTAGGGTTTTTGCTGGTGCCCTCCTTCTCATACATAAAATGTTTTGAACTAAGGACACGACTGTCTAGTCGACAGCTCTGAATGACATGCAATGCAGCGCTGCAAATGTGTTAGCACATTTCGTCCTAGAATTGGTGGGAATTACCCCTGGAATTTAGCCATACTCTGACCGTTTCCACGCTCAGACTAGGGAAATACAGTCACCTACCACGCATGTGCTTTATATATCGCTAACTTTACATGTGAGCAACCAGCTAATTACTTCCCAGATTTCAAAATTTTGCTTTGTGGCGCAGATAAGCCCGAGGTGAATGTCAGACTAGGCGCTGGCCTCAACGCCAGCTACATCACCGAAGGAGCCGACGTGTACATGGAGTGCTCAGTGCTGGCAGCGTCGAGTGTCGCCGACGTCACCTGGAGTCACGATGGGCGCGAGCTGGTGGCACAACCGGAAGAAGGCGTGGTGCTGACGACGCACTACCTGGTGATTCGCCGCGTGGGCCCCGGTCATACGGGGAGCTACACGTGCCGAGTGACGAGCTCTGAGGGCGAGTTTGTCGAGAGCACACCGCTCTTCCTCAGCGTCAGGTGTGAGTAGTGGCTTCGCGGTTCGCCCTTGTAGCGGATTGGTGCCGCCGCAAACAGAGATCTAGCAAGCATCCTGCTTAAATGCCTTTCCTTCGACACAACGTGTTGAGTCGGCTGCGCGCAGAGTGCCGGCACTCTTCAAGCGCTTCTGAGTGCATCGAAATGTTTTAGACTCCCTCCTAGCATGTGCTGAAGAGACGGGTATCCTGAGTCGCCTGTAACCTCCTGCCTCAATAAGCTTTGGGTCATTATTATGACTAAATACTTACTCAGTCAGTAAATTTCTCCTGCAAATGGAGCTCATTTCTGTAAGTGAAATTGTTTTGCGCGGGCTATCTAGATTTCCCGTCTTTCAAAAACTAAGCGTATGCTGCTTACAGCTTTTAACATTCGTGACCAGCCAAATGTTCACAGTAAAGTGTTATACAAGGTGTTCCAGCTAACTTTAGCCAGAGCTTAAAAATATGCGAATGCCACGTAACTGGATAAAACCAAGGTAATCTTGTTTGCCTACGCTTTGAGATACTTAAATTACATTTTTTCAATCCGCCTATTAAATAATAAGTCCTAATTATTTGGTCAACTTCTCAAATATTCTATTTAGTTGAGAGTGTCAATGAGAAAAAATTTAGAGCAACACGAAGAAATCCCGATAGAGCTTTCTGTTCCTGAATACGTGCTACAAAAAAGGTGTTTTTCCGAGCATGAAAGGAGCCCGCGAATACACGCAAAGTGCCTCGAGTGGCCAGTCGTGGCGCAATTTTCAGTGCACATTGCGGGCTTCTTTCACGCTTGATAAAACACTTTTATGTAGCACGTATTGAGCAACAGAAAGCTCTATCGGGAGTTTTTCATGTCACTCTACAATTTTGTCATTGACACTTTTCATATAATTGTATTATTTGAGAAGTTGATAATCAACGCTAGTTATGTAACTCAAGTAATGAAAAATAATTTAAGTATCTCCAAGCGACGGCAAACAACATTACCTTGGTTCTGTCCAGCTACGTGGCATTCGCATATGTTAAAGCTCTGGCTAATGCTAGCTGGGACACCCTGTATGTTTATTTAACAGGCAGCTAGGCTAATATGCGTAGGAATGCAAATGTTTGAAAAAGCTTCCAACCACTGCACTGTAGTTCCAATAGCACTGTGAATTACAAGGATCGCCGACACGGCACTCAGGACCGAAAGCTATAAGTGTCTAAATGGCAGCCCGTTACTTGATGCTGCAACGCGATAAGAGCTCACCAGATATGCAAAGGTGACCATCGCTCTCGAATTTGGAAAAATAATCGTTGCGTTATTGTTAATGATGATTATGTTATATCGGATCACACTGAGCAGTAGCAAGCACTGCCTATGGTGAAGCAATAAGAACGGGAGCGATATGCCACCACTTGTCATGCCACTAAGGTGAGCATGATATGGCAGGTTCGATATTTGAGGTGGTGTTTCTGGATGCGTGAAGTTTAATTGAGAAACGTAATTTTTTTAATCGCGGCCTCATTTGCAGACGCGAAAACAATATAAAATAGCCATGTGCAGCATTCCTTTCAATTTCAACGAACTTACCTCACCTCCTAGCGAGCCTCAAAAGCGGTAAAATGAAAATGTGTTCCTGTGGTGGCACGTGTAATTGATGCAGTCACCAATGAAGCCTCATCGCCGGCTAGCCCAACGTTACTAGACTAGCTTCAGTTGTAAAACTCTCCGCCCGCGCGCTTAAAGCCGCTGTCGCCACTCCTGTGACAGCCGCCAGATGGCAGCGCGGTTCCATCGAGCTCCACTGCAGACGCCTCGCCGCAGCCTTGAGCTTGTGCAGACGGGCAGTTAGAGTGCGTTTCACGCTCGCTGGCGTTCCGCCTTGTCGGAACTAGTGATACCATGAGAAAGTGGTATCCACCTACAACAATAAGATTCATTGGGCCAGTTGGTTCGTACTGAAGAAGGGTAAACTGCACGAACGGAAGAAACAAATACAGCGAAGCGCAGAAGCTGCATTCCTAAAGGTCGTGTGTTTCTTCCTGTCGTCTTAACGTTTCGCGCAGTTTAGGCTCAGGAGCCTGAAGATCTGGCCAAAGTGCGTGATTGTAGGAGAATCTTCATCCCCACCGAATCTTCTCACCATGCCAAAGAAGCTCTACAAAAAGAAGGGCGAGGTCAGTTTTTGAACACCCAAGCCACACATACACACACAGAAAAATATCGTCGGCTCTTTCACATGGTTTACCAGCGAAGTTGAAACGTGCGGCCCCTGTGTTTATAGATGGGTTAATCCCGAGAGTTGATTAATGTATTTCTCAATTATGAGGTTACGCACACATTCGGCTGCGACGGACAGAACGAAGTCAGTGGGGGTATGCCCGCAGTCCACCGTTGTCGCTTGCGTTCGATGTCTCAAATTTGCTCGGCGACTTGGTTAGCAGCCTTCGCCCGCCATTTGCCGCTTGTGATTCTTAGAAATTAAACTTCTTCAAGATTAACTCTGTCCGCTACGTAAAACAATCAGTGGCTTATACTCCCTTATGCAATGGCTCATAACCCTGTAAACGCGGCCTCCCCATTACGACGACAGAAGTGAAATTCTACGCTGGAATGATGATTGGCAACGCAGCCAGCTGTGGAAGACGACGACGAACGCGGGAGCAGTGGCAGGAGCGCGTGCCGTGGATTTCGTAGAAAGTTCCGGGTCGGCACGAGGGATCGCTCTGTTGCACGCCGAGCGAAGCGTCTCACTGCTGGGAGCACAGAAAAAGTGGCGCGCCGAACTGTCGACATCGTTCCGATAGCCGTCTATGCAGCCAAGTACGGAGCACGTCGGCATCATCTGCTGATATTCTTCTTAACTAAGTCGGCGAAGGTTACGGTTTCGCGGATGCCATGCTTGCTGAAATTTGCCGTCAACAACCAACCACAGAACACACCAACGCTGCACCGTGTGCTTAGTCCGCCCCGTCCGCGTAGACGGCTAGTGAGGAAGTGAAGCTGGGCGCGACTGCAGCGCCACGAAGGCGCGGGCGGGTGGCGGTGCCGCGCAACGGCGCCGAGTTTGAAAACAGAAACTAGTCTAGTAACGTTGGGCTAGCCAGTTTGTGTAACTTTTCCATTCTTCAGTGGACTAAAACTATAAATATATGATAAGGCACGGTCGGGTAATCTTAACAAGCCTCAGGCAAAGGCCGCAGATACATTTTCGGGAATTGACGGCGTCTTTAGTTCATCTTGGATGACATTATCATAACCAACTTTTTTCATGTATTTTAAGCCGAATAATTAAAGCCACAGTCACGTTTTTAACCTTTAGATTGTCGGACAGCACCGTGGCCTATATATGCTACAAACTATTCTTCCGTATTGTGCGCAGTACATCGGATAGCTCTGGAGACGGAACATACCTTCAGCTTTTTATATTCCAAAACCTGTTTATTCTACCTCGATGCAGATTCACCGAGATGCGGGTCCGACGGGGACCAAACATTGCACGTAGAAAAAGACGAGGCTGTCAATGTCACCTGCGACGTCCGAGCCGATCCAAGTGAACCACTGCGCTATTTCTGGCTGCTGGAGGACGACACGGAGGTCGCGCGAGAGACGAACAAGGAAAGAGGAAAACCGTCTCTCCAAAAGAGCCCACAGATTACCTATTCTGAACGCCTAGCTATTGTCGCCAATGCATCTATTTTCAACGTTGTCCTGGCCTGCTGGGCAGAGAATGCTGTGGGGACACAGAGAAAGCGCTGTCGCTTCAAGTTCTCACCTAAGCGTAGGTATCCTACACCCACATACGTTTCTTAATTAGCTTGCATAACTGCAGTGCTGTCGTAAAACACAACACTTTGAAGGTTTTTACTAAGCTACAGCGGTTCAGCAACGCAAGATAATTGCATCGCAGAGCATATCAATTGACACCAGTGTTTGTAGTGCCGACTGGAGAGCCACTACATTTGCACGTAGCGTACGTTTACGTACGCCTTGCGCATGATATAGCCTTTGAATCACCCCACAGCCATTTACGTGCGTTTAAACAAGGCTTACATATATTTGCTACACGTGTACTTCAGTCAAGGCACGATATATGGGACGCCTATGCAATGTAATCGCCCTCAATTAAGATTTAGGATTGTTACACGCACGAACTAATAATCCCGAGTCGCGCATGTTTCCTAAGCCTTGTCCCTGCAGCGCACTACAATTCCACACAACGCCTGCGGCGCACGTTCTTGAGGACAATAAGGAGCGTTCAGCTATTGTACTGCGCTGAGAACTGTCCACAAGGCTCCTAGGTTGTTTAGGACCGACAACACTTATTATTCCCTGCACGTCTGCTTCTTGCAACAAGATGTTTTGTCAGCATTTCGAAAACATGGCCATGCGAAACGTTACTGGATTGCGCGGAAGCTATCGGGCCAGCTGAATAACGTAAATCGGTGTCATTCCGAGCAAAAGAAGAGTGTGTGCACGTATTTATTTATTTATATATTAGCTGCTGCACGAACCGAGACATTAGGAAATTATACTGTGCACAACAACGTACTCGCGTCGTATCCCCAATTTTTTCAATCGGACTACGCTGCCGGGGCCAATTTTAATTTAATTAGGAGCAACAGATTATTTCCATATGCTGTAGTTGGTGTCCCTATTTGTTGGCTGTATGTATGCACACAGGATTAAGGGTTTCGCGCCAGGCCGGAAGATATCACACTCAAAAACGAAAAAAAAAGAGGAACGTTATGCCATGTGTTTTTACTGACGTGTCAGCCGGAGGACCGGCCTTCGTCGGAGTGAATGCAAGTGAATTCACTCTGACGAATATCGGTCCTCCGGCCGAAACGTCAGTAAAAACATATGCCTCAACGTCTGTCTTTTCTTTCTTTTATTACTATATATATATATATATATATATATATATATATATATATATATATATATATATATATATATATATATATATATATATATATATATATATAAGAAGAAAGGAAATCAATAGTGGCGGCGCTATTTTTGTGTGGAACTGACTTTATTTGAAGGGGCTGAGAGCAACATCGATAGAATAAGAGAACGTGATAGGAGTGGTTTCGGTTAACAATAAACAGGGGTGCTATAACGTAATACTATTCCAAACTTTTCTATTCCAATTCTGCAATCAGCCCACCGCGATTGGTCAAAAACTTTTTTGGAATTCCCCCTCCTCCCCCCCCCTCAAATTCACCTGTCTGTCACGCGACGTCACGAAAACCGCGATAGGTCCCCGTCTGATATGACATGTAAACACTGATTATGCATAATTTGACGGAACAAAACAAAAATAGTTATTTCTAGTTCGATGTCTTTTTGTCTTTAGGGCTATTGGTAAAAAAATATTGGGCTGCACCAAGTTCACCTGCCTCTCACGCTACGTCACAAAACCGCAAAAGCTTCCCGCGTTAAAAATGCATTAATACGCCGAACAAAAGTGAATTTTCTTCTGAATAGCCGCAGGCTGCCTCGTTTCGTATGGAATAAAACATGGCTGCCGCCGACCGCTCCGCCACTGGCTACTCGCCCCTGCCGGAGAGCATGGGTTTATTTACGTGTAATAAACTTTTTGTGTGGCCGTGTAACGTTTTCTAGAACTTTCGGTACGTTCACGAAATGGTTCTGCCAACTCTTCTTTGCTGAGGTTCCGTTTTAGCGTCATTCTTAAGCTTCCGTTGCATGCCGCCGCCAATGTCGACAAGACACCGCAAGCTAAGTAAGACAAAGCGGACCAATCGCAGACGCCGGCACCACCCTCTTCATCCGGTTATCGATATTCAGTGCAGTGGCTCGGCCCTATCGAAACCCTCTCCACTTGAGCATGCTTCTCGCCTCTTGTGAGCCAATTAGATAAGACAAGCCGCTCAGTGCAGGCAATGTTATTCGTTCTTAAAGCAAACAAAAGTGACCTCCTATGAACGAGGGGAGCATTTGATTGGTTTGATCAGACAGCCCTGCGGGTGACCGCCCGATGCTTGCGTCGGCGGTTACGCAAATTTGACGTCAGGAGAGTGGAATGAAAACATATTGGAATAGTTTTACGTTATACGGCCCCAAGTTGGCAAGATCAGGATAATATAATTGAGTTCCTGCAATATCGTAGGTAATGTTAGGGGTGCAATAAAAGAGAATGTTTTTACACCAGGTGGATTTGTGTATGTGCACTATAGTGTATTTTGCTGTTCCGCGTTTTCTGGCATGCTCAGTCTGAAACCAAATAGCGCGCGCCATAATTATAAAAAGCCTCCGAACATTCAATTAGGAAACTTGCTAATTAAAACACTGTGTGTCACGCGGCTGCTCTATTTGCAAGCTCTGAGTGCTTAGTTGAAGGCTATAAATGATACTCACTCATGCTTGTGGTGCGTGCCAGTCAATATTAAGGGAAAGGTGCGTGAATGGATACCATCAAAGAAAACAAAGAATGCTTCAACCGTGTCTAATTTCACCATTCTGTGCAATATTGTGCATTTAATTCACTAACGCAGAGTTATCGAAAGGATGCCTACCGAGAACCTACCGCTGGGATTATCATGTTACTTTGAAACACTCATCCGCAACGAGTCTTGTGATTTAGGACAATATCTGTTGGCATTTAAAGGGAAGCTGAAGAGTCTGTCGTATTCAATAAGACGCTCATATACATATGCGGGAACCTTATAAACCATGAAGGTAAAATTTTTTTTTGGGGGGGGAGGGGATTTTTCACTTAGGAGTGACGCAATCGTCAGTTAAAATTAAAACACTGATGTTCCGCTCCTTCGCAGTCTCCGTGACCGTCCCTGACCGGGCTTATTTCTGCGTGCGTGCCGTCCTAATCTGCTTCGCACGACCCTATATTCCTTTATTTGTGTGTATATAGGAGTGGTAGTTGACGTCCGCAGTATCAATTGAACTTGTAGGCCGATCATGCCGGCGTTCTGTGCAGCCTACGCTAGCACGAACACCAGCGGCCGCGACGATGTTCCGATGTTCCATTAGTTCCTACAAGACAAGAAGCTTTCAGCTAAGTGGGAGGCTGCTGTGAAGCGAAGCAACTTCAAGCGCTCAAGAACAAATGTTGTACTCTAACTACTTCCGTGACGATTACTACCGGAGTTTATCAATAATGCGTGCTTTGGTTTCTCCTAAAAAAATTGTTAGCACGCTGAACTGAAGGTGCATGTTTATCGCCCACCCTTGACGGAGGTTTCATCGCCAAGCGCCGAGAATTTTCTATTCGCACGTGTGTTGTGAAACAACCTGCATGCAGCTACCATAACGCAGTGCAAGCGTAAAATTTGCATGTGTTGGAAAACCTGCTCACGCCAAGACGCTGCGCTCCCCCTTCTCTCGCACGCATAAGAAACCGACCATCTCACGTAGCCGACGGAATTCGCTGGTTACGAGCAGCGTGCGGATGGCGCGCTGATCCCGCGTTTAAACCGCCTGTATAGATTGCTTACAGCTTTGGGACTGCGCACAAATGCCGAAGATCGCATCACCGCTTACGTTCTACGAGGAGGCATGCAGGAACATAACACTACAGTTGTTTCCCCGGAAACGTACTCATTGGAACGCTGAATGCAGCTTAGCAAAAAACATACTCGCCAAAGAACATTTCCAACTCAAGGAGATGCTAACACTTCTCCTTCGTTCGCGTGGAAAGCATGTGCTTGCACCAGCATTTTTGCTTCATGGAGAGGCCGGCTCTTCGCATTCGGCTCGTACATGTAGGATGTACAAGTATGCACGTACGTGAAGTATGTACAAGTACAAACCACTTACAAGTGATCTTCCACGCGACAGCGGCAGCGCTACAAGCGAGGCAATGGCTCTCGCGTTCACTCGTCGTCTGCAAGCCCAACTCCACGCGAGTGACAGCTTTGAGCGACGACTTCCCGGTATGAGGGCAGCAATATAAGCGCCGAAACTAGCGTGACGCATGCTTTATCAATTTAAGTTGATGTATTTTACTGAAGAAGGAGCATAAAATATTTCTGAAGGTCTTGCACTAGGTTCTTATTCTTGCACGTGTAAAATTCAATAGTTTGCTCGTTCCGTGCGACAAACAGTAGTATTTGAGTTATGTACATCCAGTTTCGGCTTCGCACGACTGGCCAGTCGCTCATAGCATTTCCGGGCGACGAGCGACGAGTTCTAGATTTCTTCAAACGAGTGATCGAGCGACAACACCGAGCGATCTGTTCAAGCGACGGCCCGTTTTGTCGCTCGAAGCCGTCGACCGTCACCGTCGCGCGCAAAATCGCTCTCGTAGAGTTTGGACTTAACGCCAAACTCCTCAGAGAAACGCAACCTCTCGAAATTTTCCATGACCGTTTCAGCAAAACACCACCAAACTACCTTGCACCGTGCTTCGTGTGTAGCTGCAGCAGTCGGTCCGGGCGAACACCATTGTTGACGTAACGAGGCGCCCGACCAATCACAGGCGGAAACGAGGCGCGCGAGCTGGGCGTGTCTGCTGCTGCACTTTTCATCGAAATAAAATATGTTTGCGCTTTCTTTCGCTCCATTTCGATGCGATATTCGAATTCAGAGGGTTGAAAACCGTGGCGTACTGCCCTTCCCTCATTTTTTCTGGAAAAGCTTTCAGCTTCCCTTTAAAGTTATGGCGATCATACAATGGAATGTGTGTTTGTGTTCTCATGTGTCTTTCTGTCTTCAACTTCTATTTCTATATTCTCCGTTCTAAAGAGTAGGTAGGCGTTGTGCCCCTCTCGGGGGTAGCTGCCAGCCCGCTCCCTCCCTATTTCCCTCTCTGTCCATTTTATATGTGTGTTTTCATTTCGCATAATATTATTTGTGGGGTCTTCGGGTCTCACAGGAGCGCCGATCACCGCGGGTTCGAGCTTACTAAGCCACAGGGCCGCGTCAGCCGTCAGCTTCTAGCGCGTCACTACGCGTGATCTCAGGCCACAAGGGGCTACCGAGCAACGCACGCAAGAACACAGTACTGCCCTGAGTTAATGGAAGCTGTTTATTGTCACAGGTTCAAGCTGGGACACGCCGCCAGGGGAAGTCCCAGCGGCTCTGCTGCTTGCTGTCGCGATAACCAATGAGCCAACTCGCGAGAGCTCGGGCAGTTTTCTTCGGCTTGGGCCTCCGATAAGTCTGTCTCGTCGAGGTACCACCTCGCGATAACATTAGCACCCATTCTTCGGCTTAGCATCCGGAAAGGATCAACACAAGGTACGCGCTCCCCGCACGGGCAAAGGCACCGTGCGTGAGCTCAAGTCCCAGCCACAAAGGTGTCGGCGTACGAGAGGAAGCATGTACGTACCCGGCATAGTCGAAGGGGAGACGCAGATACGAACCCCGCCAATAGAGTAGCCGCCACTGGCCGCCTCGTGACGTCAGCGCCCCCGCAGTGGAGTGCCACTGCTGACAACCGGTTCGGAGCGAGAATGAGGTGAGGCGTGGGGATAGCTTTGTGTGTCCCCATAAAAGAAAAAGAAAGGAAAATAAAGTGGGGAAGCCCGCACCACCAGGTAGGTATGGCAGGCATAAACCAATCAAAATAAATGAATAGGGGAAGCTGATGCCATCCCAAAGAAAATTTATAGGAAAGCCAATTAGTAAAAGAAAAAATGGCTGGGGCTTAGCTAAGGTTAAGCCCAGGATGTGAAGCCTACTAGCCTTTATTTTAACGCGACAGCGTTAAGGAGCTAATGTCGCAGAAAAGCCGGTGTCGTCGGCGTCGGCTCAGCCGTGCGGCGCTTGCTCAGGCGCACATTTCGTTGTCGCGCCGAACGCTGCGTTGCTCGACGCTCACCGCGTCCGATGCGGGGCGCGTAGTCGCTGCGCCGTAGCAAAGCCACCTAGAAACAGTCTCTGTAGCACGCCGCAACCTTCGCTTCTCATTCCAACGAGCAGCTCTGTCTCCAGGAGGCATCTCACCTCGTGAGTGTCTAGCAGAGGCAAGCGCAGCTGCTTATATACCGCCGCGACGCCCCGAGCGACGGCGCGAGTTGGAGCCCCGTTTCTCCTCTGTCGTGACGTCATGGTGTCACGTGGTCAGCCTTGAAGGCGACGCCGCAAGTGACGGCGCGAGTTGGAGCCCCGTTTCTCCTCTGTCGTGACGTCACGGTGTCACGTGGTATTGAAGGCGACACCGCCGCGCCTGAGGAGCTGGGTTGAGCTCTAGTAATATGCTTCGCATAAAAAACGGAGGCAAGCCTGTAGAAGTTTAGAAGAAATATTGAGGATGATGAAGAAGAGAATTCGCCGCGCAATAGCGCCGGCGAATTGCTGAAATCCCCCCCAATAATAGCTTAATGTTTTCTGTTTTGTGTTCCGCGCCTCCTTTTTTTATTGAAGGGAAGAGAAATGAAATATTTAGCCACCTTTTAACGGTAATGGTTTCTCCTTTTCACACGAATATTCTTGAGCGACAATATTTTTTTTTTCATTTTCCATCGCTCAATGAGCAACAGTAATGAATCAAGTGGGCTAACCAAGGAGTGAAACCACATGTGCGCTACTTGCAGGCCAGGATTCCAGCCTAGTGTGCAGCGTCGGTAACTACACCGACACCTCGTTCTCGCTGACTTGCTCGGCAGTGGTTGTCAGTGATACAACTTCACGGCAACTCCGGGTCGACGTCTTCGACGCAACACAGAGCAACCGCTCCGAGCGCAGCTTCTGGAGCCGAGAGATGGGCCCTATATTTGTTACTCGGCTGCACCCTGCCACCGACTACCTGGTCACGGTTCGGATGCATTCGCAGGCAACCTTCCTCACCTACGTCCGCACACTCAGCCCAGCCCAGACGCTGGTCGGTCAAGGAGGTAAGAATGTGTTTACTAGCAGGGTTTTTAGCACTAAAATTGTTGCTGCAGCGCGCACTCGTTTGCGCCGCGACAGAAGTCTCGCACACGCCATGATCAGGCGCACGTCTTGTCCGAGTTGATCCGCTTTAATGAAGTGACTGCTCTAACAGGTGCCCGCCGTTCCAAAGGAGGCACTTAGGGTGTAATATTGTGGTTGCCCTTTTCACTCTTTGCATCCAAGACACGTTGTGGAGCTCCAGCCTCTACAGGAAAACAAAACAAGCACTATTGTAACTTGTTCGTTACTTTTTTGTGCGTACTTTGCTCGGGATGGGGTGCATAACACTCACCACCGTCGATGGCAGAAGCTAATGAAATGTCCATGGTAATGAACGTGATTTTCAAATAGATCTAGGAAAAGAGCGGTGATAGCTCTTTCAGTCCTGGTAAACCCGGTGACAAAATCCTTGTATTTTTAGACATAAAGATATCCCTCGACATATGCCACACTGTGCTGCAAAACAAGCCCTTACAAAAATTTTTAATGTGTTTTTTTAGAAAGTCTTTTGAACTTTCTCTATAGAACTCTATTGTGTTTATTTTGATTGCCTATAGAATTTTCCTATAGAGTTTCAAAAGTTATTTGGCCACCGCATTCTTATAGGAACTCTAAAGACACATTTCTATAGAACATTTCTATCGACTTGCTTTAGAGATGCTAAAGACAAATTTCTATAGAATATTTCTATCGAGTTCCTTTAGAGATGCTAAAGACAAATTTCTATAGAATATTTCTATCGAGTTTCTTTAGAGATGCTAAAGGCAAATTTCTATAGAATATTTCTATCGAGTTGCTTTAGAGATGCTAAAGACAAATTTCTATAGAATATTTCTATCGAGTTCCTTTAGAGATGCTAAAGACAAATTTCTATAGAATATTTCTATCGAGTTTCTTTAGAGATGCTAAAGGCAAATTTCTATAGAATATTTCTATCGAGTTGCTTTAGAGATGCTAAAGGCAAATTTCTATAGAATATTTCTATCGCATTGCTTTAGAGATGCTAAAGACAAAAATTCTATGGAATATTTCTATGCAGTTGCTTTCGAGTCCCTACAAGCAAATGCCTATAAAAGCTAGGCCGATGTGTGTAAAGTACTTGCAATTTACCAAAGTTCTACTGTAGGCAATAAGGACTACAGTAAATGCAGTGGCAAAATAATTGGTGCTACAACCACAAAGTATTCAGTTTGAAATGTTTATTGCACTTCAGACTAGATACATGCTTCATATATGTGACATACACACTTCAGACTAGAACTTGCAACACACAAACTGTAGCTGCCAACATGCTTCTCAGGTCAAGCTGGTGGTGCAAACACACGAAACATGAGGTAAAAGAATCAGTGGCAGACTTGATTACAGTTGACACCTCGCAATAACAGGCTCGACTAGGACAAGAAACCATACCATTAAAACTGCAAAAGGAGTGCCTGTTCCAGCAGTGCACATTAAATGTTTGGATACTAAAGCCTGAAAATAGACTGATATGAATGTGCACTCCAATGTTGTGTCAGCCTGACGAAACGACACAGCATTTTAGTCTGAGCAAAAATAACACTGGCAGTCGCTGCAAAAATGTGGCAAATAATGGCTTTCACAGATAAGTACACCATATACCGAAACCACACGCATTTTAGTCTATGTTTATGTGTAAAATTAGCACTGGTAGGCCCTGCAAAAATGTGGCAAACAGGGGTTATCATAGAGCAGTACAGCATATATCGTAAAAAGTTTAAAAGCTTGTATTTCGTTGTAAGGGAAACAATTTTGAGATCAGAGCCAATATTCTAATTAGGGTGAGAAATACAAACCAGACCGACACACGCAATGACTAGAAAAGAGATTTAGCTCAGGAGCTCCTATGTAATGCACATGAACAGTAAAATCGTATTTCTCGGCAACTATGCAACCAAATTTGATGAGGTTTGATACATTTAAAAATGTTTAAATGATAGTTTTTACATTAACACCATCAATTTTCATTAAAATTTTTTGAAAATAGCAAAACTTGAAGGAAAAGGACTTAGTTTGCAACTGTAAATAAAAAAAGAGCTAGCACAAATTCGTTAATTCTGTAAATTTTCCTACTCAAATACATCCAAAATACAGAAATACTTTTGAGACAACCACAGCACTAATTTGAATTAAGTTTGCGGCATTTGAGAATTCTACCTGTTGCAGGAAGAGCTATTTGGCAGGTTTAAGAAAAATAACACCACGAAGCTTACTAATCCCCGTCTCTGTGCCAGAAAGAGATATAGTTCTGCAGACTCCATCTGCTATGTCTAAAGTCAACAAACTGTATATATGAATTTACAGCTTACATGAAATTGTTGCAACGTTTGAGAGTTTCGCGCATCTACTCATAAATTAGTGATTGTATATTAGAGCAGCATATGGTATCTCTAATTTGACAGATTAAATTATGGTATTAGGCCCAACAGAAATGTGATTTCATTTTTTGTTATATAAGATTTGTTAACCTTACTGCTCTGTTTCTTCAAAATTTACAGTTTCCATGAATTCGTGCTACGTGAATTATGCTTTTTCAAATAATGTTTACTTTGATGCAACAATATTTCTTTATTTTACCTGACTCCTTGCTAAAAAAAACTGCACAGTATTCATGAGATATGAATAAATAAATATTAAGTGAATAAGTAAACAAACAAATATTGCGGTTTGTCTTAGCATTCCACCACCAGCATGAACTGTAGGGAGCTTTGGCTACTGCCCACATGGTTGCAAGTTCATTCTTACATGACCACCTGCTATTTCACTTCCCAGGAATGGAGCGAGGAAAGGCTAGTTTTTGGCCTCATTTGGTCCGTCTAGTAACGGCGACGGTGGAGCCTGGAAAATAAAATTGAAATTAATTTTCAAAAGGTGTAATGAACATTCAGTCATAATGTATTAGCAGGCACAAACATGCCACAAATATCTATATAGTTGTAGCATTATGCTAAGTTTCATTTCAGTCCAAAAACAAGAAAGGGGCTGACAGATGGAATGGCACACTGTGATATAAAGTTTCTAAACAGGGATGGAGTGCCTCAGACAGGCTGGCCAACGTTTCGATAGGAGGACCTATCTTCGTCAAAGGCTATCTTTGACGAAGATAGGTCCTCCTATCGAAACGTTGGCCAGTTTCATTTCAGTATTTCAGAAAAAAATTATAACAGAAAGGTGGCAGAACGCCCCACCTCCCCACCACTCTGCCAAACAGTGGCAGTTCTTTTGAGAATCACTTTTGAGAATATTTTTACTTTCCCAAGATTCGGTGACAACAGCACTGGGCCAATGTGCCTGGCAGTAGAATATCATTGCTGATGACAAAAAGCATCTCCGAACGACAACAGCCTAGTCACACATTAATCTCATCTTGCAATGACAACACATTCCCATTTATAACATAAGCAAGCAGGAACACCCATGAGCTAAGTCCTATACAGATGTCACACTATGCACAGAAAATTTTTTTTTTTAAAAGAAGGGAATGACCTACTGGCTTCTATTGCTGAACGGTAGACAAAATTAATATTCCATCCACTATTAGCCATAGTTGGTATGTACTATGCTTAATATGCGAATAATAAATTTCTCACATGGAGCCTGGGCAATCATGACGATGCATCTAAGTATGCATTGTATGGGGAACAATAATGTTTTAAGTTGTTTTCGCAAACTATGATGGATAACTGCCAATTTGTGGTATTTGGAACACAGTCGCGGTGTCACTGTCAGATACAATGGACACAGTATATTCGTGCTTCTTGAGTTATTGAAACAATTAGTTTCTAATCTAGTACGGGTATGTACACTGATATGTATCCTAAACGCAATGATAAGCCTGCCCAATTGCAATTGAAAAGTTAATTCAGTTTTAATTAAAAAGGGTCCTTCTTGCAACCTGGCATGTGAAAAACAGAAAACAAAAATTATACTAGTCAAGTAACTTTGAAAATTGATTGCATAACTGCTCTATAGGTTAAGCAGAAAATTTAACAAGAAATAACGTGCCTAAAACTAGTTGCAACAAACAAATTTGTTACTACGAAGGTTGCGGACAATTCAGTAAACAGATTGTGACCCAGTCTTTTTATGTGGCATTCCTCAGCGATGTTGTTGGTCAATTGGTTGCCGCAGCTGAACAAAACAGATGAACAGTCTAAATCTGGCGCGCAGCCCCAGTCCCATCGGTGCATGGTCAAGTGGGATGAACATACTGATCCGGGGAGTGAATTATGGTGCTGTCTTAGGTACGTGTTGAGGCACCGGCCAATCTGTTGCATGTACATTTGACCAAATATACACATGATCACAAGAATAGACTACACTACCCCTGACAGACAAGACAAATTTAGTGGTATCTAAGCAAGCCTTTCTTGTCAGGGTGCCATATGCACAGAAGTGTGCAAGAGAATTGAGAAAGGCAAGCGGGCAAGGGAGGCTTGCTCGGTGAAAGATACCACCAAATTTGTCGTGTGTCACAGGCAGTGAGTGCACTGTATCCCTTTCACATGTGGTCAAGCGTACATAGGGCAAACTGGCCGGTATCTTATGTGTATAAGAGATCACTATATTTCATTTAAAAGACCAGTATGGTCATCCAACTTGGCCGTACATTTCCACAACGGGGCTTCATGTTGGATTACAATCGTTCATCTGTTTTCATCCACCGTAAAAACAGAGAAGTGAAATCGATGAGGCATACCACATATATAGTAAGAGATGTGGGTGAGCCCCCATATTTAATGCAACAAACAAAAAAGGCATCCTGTGTAGGTCACAAGGTATCCATATCAGTCTGTGCCTATGTACTACAGAAGTAAATGCAGCTTAGTAAATACTGACCTTCATATTAATTTTCAAGAAATTAAAGCTCACCAAATGTGTATTTTGCAGTGGCTGTTACTATGAGAACAGAGAAGTAACTGTAAAGATATCAATGATAAACAAAGATGTGCACACTACGTGCTTAGACCTGTGACATATTTAGTCCACTACCCTTCGAATTCCTACATGCACAGAAAACTGCACGAGATTGTAGCACACACAGAAAAAAATTATGCAAATAGGGGTACAGCATAGGAAATAGTTTTCAAAGAATAAAACCCCAATAAAAAGTCATAAATACACTGTGTACAAAGCAAAAAATATATGTAACTTGCAGGTAAGCAACTTACGCAAAAGAAATACTAAACATCAGGAATGGTTGGGTATAGTTTTATACACAACACAATCATGTGGGCATAATGGCTATGCACACTAATAGGTAGCAAGTTCAATAAGGTTGCATAAATATTTAGTCTCTTTAGTATGCTGCATTAAGTAATGTGTTGACAAACTTCTACATGAATGACACCAAGCACCCTTTTTGGAACACGTACATTTCATACACACCTGTCATGACCATCCAGATCACACGCCATGCTGCTGCAGCCATATATCCACAGGGTCTGCATTTCTTGGGGCTCCTCGATCTTGTAGTTTATGTTGTGGGTCACGGCCTCGCCACTACAAAATCAATTCTATGTTAGCTTATAGCAGTGGCACAATAAAGCTGTGATATCGTGAAAACATGCAATCAGCACCTAAAAGAGTCACGAAAACAATGTCTGCACTAATGTGGAAAGAGAGCAAATGCTTGAAATCATCGAATGTCATGACAATGCGAACCTCTACATCGAATAAAGTTTTGGACGCACCGCAGCAGCAGATTACAATCTAAACTTAATGTTTTTTTTTCCGTTACTTAGTACAGGCAACGTTCCCCTGTAATGCTTAGTTAAGTCAGTTATGTCAACACATCTTGCCTTGGGAATAAAGCTGTACTAGTAGCATGCTGTGATTGGCTTACATTTTTTTCTTAGAACTGTTCGTTAGCCAAAAACCTCGGAAGCAGAGATTGTGCACAACGTCGAAGCATTTATAAGTGAGGAAACGTCATTGAAGAAAGAATCGATGAAGAGGTAGACGGGTCGTTAGTATGCAACTTTAGCAGACAAGCGGGAGCTCACGCACAACTGCACAAGGCGAACACGATTTCCGAAACTTTTCTCTGGGGAAGCAAACGCTTATCAGGATTATCAATTCCGCACTGTGGCAATAGAGTTGCGTACACAATTCTTACAACCAGCGCGTAGCAAGTATCAGCACAGGGTTCACTGTTGTCGTGGGTGTTCCACTTACTACGTTCGCAAGGCACTCTATACACACACGGGAAGCACACACAACACGGATGAACGCACGTGTAGTTGGCGAGCACGATTGCTTACCGTTTCAACAGTACGACGAGGTCGAAAGGCACTCTCCAAGTTTCCAGTGATGCGTCTGCGATGTTACTTGCAGCAAACAAGCCACTGGGTAGTGGACGAGCTGAGGCGCGCTAATAATACGCATTACTTCTTTGCGCCGTCCACCAAACTTTCCACGAACACAAGCGGAGACAAAGGGAACGCACTCCATGGCATGAAAATCGTTGGTCCACATTTAGCCGGCGCGCCACGCATACGGCGTGCTTACAGCGAGACTCAAGCCATCTTCTGGCACTTACGTGCACGCGAACTACGTCTCATTTCATTACAGCAAACCTAATAACACACGATCAAACAAACACATCGACGCAGCTCGCACGACAACCGTTGAAGACGGAGCAATAACAACACGCCGTATCTTCGTATTCTACCTGTCGCGTTGAATACGAAAATACCGGCGCCGCCAGCGCCGTCTGTATAATAGTGCGGCTGCTGTGGCCTCCGTGATTCCTACAATAATACCCACTACAGCAGGTTTTGTGCTGTTTTGAGCCGGCCTTTGAGCCGAACTACATACATATGTTGCTAGACAAAAAGAAACATTGACATGCTCATATTGTGTGCTATAGTTTAGGGTAGAAATAAATTACATGCAGTATTCTTGCTTTTGAATCGCTTATGCCACATGTAGTCAGCAAAAAGCATGGCCTTCAAGATCTCGACAATTTACCCTGTGTAAGCTATCGCTGCGGTGTGATTTTAACGATTTCAACCTCGGTCACTGGCCTTAAAACCCTAACTGACTTTATGCGCAGCCGTTACCTGCAGTGTCTGGCGCCCTCACTTTGTTTCTCATTGAAGTAACTTCCTGCTGTCGTTTAAATGTAGCCCAGAAATTGTCGACACAACCTCGGAGGTACACGTGTGCAGTGTGTGATGTTTCCGTGCGCTTGTGTCCGTCGCACAGCAACATGATGTTTAATTTTACCCGTGAGGCACAGGTTACGCTTATGTGTTCCCTATCTTGCTTTCGTGGCGATGCGCTTATCATGCGCAGATCGCGCTCATGTGGTCTGTGACTTTTCAAGATTCCTTGAAAAAAAAAAATCGTTTCTGCAGCGTGCATTTGTCGCATTTGAGTGGTATGTGCCAGAAATGTGCGGCGGCGTTCGATCTGTTTCCGCCCCAAGTGCTGCAGTCACTGCATGCCAGCAAATAGATATGACGCGATTGCTAAGGCGCAGTTTTGCTTAGTGTTTCTTGGTATACATCTTTGTGATTTACCTGCATATGCGATATAAACCACAATGCGCGCTTCCGTTATATTTCTTTGGTTTTCCTAATTTCGATTAGTGTGATGTTTGCCTTGGTCAATGAGTGTCTTTTTAACGATGCTCTTACTTGATAGTGAAAAACCTCTGAAATGCCGATTGCAAGAACCAGCGTCTTCCAGTGCCTTCCAGTGTGAAACCAGCGCGTTTTTCTTTTTTCTTTTTCTTTCTTTTTTTTAAGCACTGGGTACGCTGGCGCTCGCTGGGACTCACTCGAGACCAGTGAGAACGCTTGATAAGAGCTGGGTCACACTGGAAGAGACGCTCGCATTGGAAACGGCGCTGGTTGTGTTTGTGCCGCGCTGGCTCCAGCACGCAAGGACGAGCGCTGCTGAATATTAAATGCTTTATACGATTTCATGGCTTGATACTAGTATCTTGTCCTAAATAACGCTATATCTTAGGGTCATAGAACTATTTCGTGTCGCAGCATGGAATAAAGGTGCGTGAGCTGCCTTGTTTATTCCTGCACATGTGACACTGAAAATCACTTTCGTTTTTTGCATTTTGCCTTTTGACAGGGCGGACAGCTAAATTCTTTAACGAAACCACGCAAACGCAGAGGACGCCGCTTTTTTAGTAGTTCGTACGTAACATATGACTGGGAGTTATCGCCATTGTCGCAGTGTTGTGAAGTGGACATGAAATCCAGAAGTCGTTCAGACGCGCTCGAACGGACCCCGAGTTCGAAGCCTACCGCTGCTTGATATTATCGCACCGATAACAAGGCTGAGGCGATTCGTGCGCTTCCACTTTCCCTATTGTACTAAAAAGAGTTCTGGGCCGAAATTTTGTAGCGATGCCTTTTCCGATTCTATGCTTTTTCAGGCTTTTCGCGCTTGCCCAGTGGTCAGAGCGACGGTCTGTCCACATTATCAACGGGATCAGGCGGCCGTGTGTGGTGGGTGATAAGAATAGCATAGAAAAAGGCATAAGGCATCGCTACAAAATAGCGGCCCTGAGGCTCAAATACACACATTTTAGCTTTCGCCAGCTACCCGCGCCGAGATCAGCCCCATCGAAGCTTAGGCATAGCGTGTCCGCCGAGTCCGTCTGCACGCTATCGGCGCGTCTAACCTCAAGAATCAAGAAGTCTAAAAAGGATAAATTACTTTATATTTCAGATTTCGCATCGGTGCTTTTAAATAAACAATTTTTTCATGTCTACAGTGCCAGCACAAGAAGTGAGGAGCGCCGATGTGACGCATCATAAACGCAGGTATATGTGCTGTCGCCGAAGGCTCCCAGCACTAGCCTGCGTTTCTCTGACGAATATATATGGCTAGACAGACGTGTAGACTGAAAGGCATCACTGAACTAAGAAAACATTGCATACCCCTCGCGTGAAGAACAAGAAACGGCTATCGAAATCGGCAGTAACAGCTCATTCATGCAGCGTCCCGGGTCGGTGGTTCATTTAGGACTTTTTTCGAAGCTAAAATACCAATCGCAGTCGATGTTATGGCACTTCCGAGCACACTATTGAATACGGAGAGCAAATATTTCTTTGTGGTACAGGCGTGAGTTTTAGTTGCTGGTCGATAGCGCATCTACCACGTCTGTGCAAGACTCCTCTCTGTGAAACTAAAACTGCTTCTCGATTTTGATGAGCTAAATTATCCGCCCATGTTCCTATGCTGACGTGGCGTAGCGGTAATGAGCCGGGCTGCGGATCTGCAGGTACGACGATCGAATCCTGGCAGAGCACTTCTGTTTTTACATGTTCATTTTTTCGATTTATATTGTACTAAAACGCTATCTGTTGCTTTCTGTATTAAAAAAAAAGACATACGGTGTCCAGGCACCGCGTATTTAACGCGCTAGAGCTGTTTTTCGCACCAGTAACCAGCGCCTCCCAGTACGCCGCGCTTGCCCAGCGCCCCATGCATCCAGCGCGCGGCACTGGACCCATAATCCGGCGATGCACTGGATACTGGGTACTATTTATAGAGTGAAAATATAGAGCCGTTCTTAGACAGGCCGCACTTTAGCTTGTTTAATTTCCTATAAACGTTCCTTTACAGAACTCAGTACGTATGCCATATGATGGCACACTTTTAGAACGGGAATGGAGGGCCAGTCTAGAGACAGGCCGCATTAGAAGTTCTGAAAACGTTCTATAAATTTTTCTATAGAATTTGGTACATAAGATGTCAACACGACCTCTATAGAACTTTTATGGAGGATGTAGAGCCATTCTATAGACAGACCGCATTAGAAGTTCTGAAAAGGTTCTATTAACATTTTTCTGTAGGATTTGGCACATAAGATGTTAATACGACCTCTATAGAACATTTATGGAGGGTGAATGGAGAGTCAGTCTATAGACAAGTCGCATTAGAAGTGTTAAAAACTTTCTATAGACATTATTTTATAGAATATTGTACATATGATGACAATAAACCCTCTATAGACTGCTTATAGAGCGTGAATGGAGAGTCAGTCTATAGACAAGCCGCATTAGAAGTGTTAAAAACTTTCTATAGACATTATTTTATAGAATTTAGTACATATGATATCAATACAATCTCTGTAGAACATTTATAGAGAACGAATGGAGAGCCATTCTATAGACAGGTCGCGTTAGAAGTTTTAAAGGCATTCTATAAAAATTACTTTATAGAATTCAGTACATAGGACGTCAATACACCCTCTATAGAACATCTATTGTGTGTGAAATGACTTGTTTCTATAGAAAGGTTTCTATAGACTTCTTATAGAGATTCTATGCAGACGACTCTATAGATCGCGAGTTCCTATAGAGTCCCTTTTGACTCCATAGGAACTCATTAGGAGTTCTAAAGGAACTCTAAATCCATTTTCATAAGGGAGCGCCTAAGCTATCGCTCTAGTTATTTTTAGTTATCATAACTAGTTATCGCTTTAGTTATGCCATCTGAACATATTACGACGTTATTGCTTATGATTTTATTCAGAATATGGAGGAGAAAGTTGTGACGAAACACAAAGGTATGTTCTGGGATCCATGTTTTTTTTTCACTGTATATTAATCAATTATCTGCTACTCTTAATAAGCAACAATAACCGAAGAAACCGAGGGGCTCGATTTCCCTCAGTCAGAATCATACGAATTGACAGATAATGAAGCCAGAGAAATAAAAGGTGAAGTTAACTGGTATGTTTATTGAAACGTAGAAATAATACCGTAAAATAAAATGAAAGTGGACGAAAAGATAACTTGCCGCCGGTGGGGACCAAACCCACATCTCTGCCTTATATTAATACGGAACCACCGTATATAAATACTGCCTCACTATGGCTGCAGTGAAGAGTAGAAGGACAAGTGATGCCCATCTTAGTCGATCTCCAATGACACCGTAATTATATATTGTGAATAGCTTCCTGCTTGCGCTTCACCTAATATTTTGCTGGAGATAGACGCTCAGCGTACCTCGTCACGGAGTACCGCAACATCCAGCTTTCGGTTTTGGCTCACGGTGAAGACACTTCATCGCCATTTGCAACTCATGGCCCAGCTACCACGTATGTCGTGCTTCCTCAACTCCGCGATCGTGGCACATTCTCCTGCCAGATTGGTCTCGATGTTGATTGGATCAGTATGTGCGAGCGTGTTTGTCAGAACAAGCATTTGGACCCTACTATTATGCTGGCTAATGCCACCTACTTGGCTTGAACGCCGCGTATCTTGTTCCAGACGGACGAAGAACTAGCCAGCTGGGAAGTTTTCAAGAGTTCCGCAATCTTTTTGCAAACTCGGTAGGTCGCCAGCTGGTTGCAAGAAAAGAACTCGCTAGAGGCGTGCAGCCTTCTAGTGAGTCATGTGTAACCAACATTTAATATCCCTCGATCTTTGCCGAAAAATAGGCGAGAAAATTTTCCAACGCGACAAAATTGGCCAGACCTTGAAAGGTATCGCGGATGATGCGCTCAGCTTATTTATTTACACCAACGTCTCTACCATCGAGGCGATCATCAAGGAATGCCGACGCTTCGAGCAAGCCAAGAGTCGCTTTGTAACTGCTCAGTTTTCTAGTCTCTCTAATATGGCTCCGACGTCATCTTGCGCCAATTTTGTCAGTACACCACCTTCATATGAGATTGTGACACGCAGCGTTCGACGGGAGCTTGAGACTGCGCACCCTGAACCACTTCGTCCTCAACCACACTGCCATGTCACTGAACACTCTGTCCCTGCTATATATTTTATTCAAGCAGTTTTGCGGCAGGGATTTGCCAACCTGGATTTGCCTTCGGCCTGTTCTCTCACCCGACCTGACACCGGACCGGAGCGAAATAATGGGGCCCGCAGCAACCCGTACTGTCCGTGCCGCTTCCACAATCCAGCTGATTCGAGAACCAAGATTACAGACCGACCTTCTTAAGTTGCCGCCGAATTAGATATATATCCCACCACTGCCACTCCCGCAGGAGGGAGCTGCATTGACGACCTAGCACCAATTCCTCGCTTGGCCCACTATGCACAATCTCTTGGACGTTCATTTTTTTACATGGTTTTTAGGAGATGTTCTCGCATTTAATTGGCGCCGGCTACTCCTTGGACGTTCATTTTGACAGCATTCCTGTGAGAACGTTGATCGACACTGACGCGTACGCGTCTATTATGAGTGCCACTCTTCGATTTCGGCTCAAGAAGGTCCTTGCGCCTGCACTGGACCGATTCGTAAGAGTCGCCGATGGCGGTACAGTCGCTATTATTGGTGTATGCCCGGCCCGAGTTACCGTCACCAATAGACACACTGTCGGCCTATTTACTGTCAGAGTCCACTTCTCTCACGAACTCATACTTGGCATAGATTTTCTTTCCATCAAGTCGGCTCTCATCTACTGTTCACCCGGCTGTCTTCACCTTGCCTTGCCCCTTGCGTCCAATGGTTGTGACCCGCCTCAGAGCCAGCTCAATTGTCTTGACTTCACTCGCCTGCCCCTTGGAGCTGTGAAACACGTCGATTTGTGCTCCGCGCCAACTGTGCCTCATGCCGACTATGTGGTTACACTTATCCTGGACGTTATGCTTACCCACGATTTCACCGTTCTGCACACAGTCCCCATGTTCACAGGCAACCGCACCTGTCTTCCTGATTTCCTCAAGGAATATCACTGACTCGTATTTGTGCCCTCAAAGACCACCCAGTGGATGCCTTTTATGTGCAGGAATCGTGCCGCTCACAAAATTCGTCGATGTCACCGCGTTGTGATGGCACCGACATTCGGAACATGGTTGCCACTGACCTCCCGCGTGCTGAAGCTAAAGCCCGCTGCCACGTCCCTAAAGGTTACCGCGACATTTTCGATCTTGACTACAACGCTTGGGCCAAACTTCTGTATTGACCCATTGAATAAATATCGGCGATGGGAATACCATTCACCGACGCCCCTCTCGTGTTTTCGCATCGGAGTGCTTCGCTATACAGCAGGGAAAAAAAGATGCTAGCAAAGAACATTATCGCGAGTCTTATTGTAATCCTTTGCCTCCTCCTGTCGCACTCGTGAAAAAGGATAAAACGTGGCGCTTCTTTTTGTATTATGGCCACTTCAAGAACATAAAAAAAAGAACGTTTACCTTTCGCCACGCATTGATGACGCTCTAGATTTCCCGTACGGCGCAACCTATCTTTCCTCTATAGACCTATGATCCAAGTACTGGCAGATTGCACTCGACGACATGGACCGGGAGAATACCGCAGTTGTCACCTAACGAGATTAATCTGTTGAAGGTGAAGCACTTCGTTCTCTCTAATGCACCAGCAAGCTTCAAACGAATGATAGACTCTCTGATTCACGGGTTAAAATGGTCGACGTGCTTGTGCTACCTGGACGACGAGGTTGTTTTCCCTTCTAAGAGACACCCATCTAAATAATTTATCAGCAATTCCTGATGTGTTTTTCGGGGCCCGTCTTCATTTGAATTCCGCCAACGGTCACCTTGGTGGCCACGAAGTCACTGTCCTTGGCTACCTCGCGTACGCCAGCGGAGTAATTCCCCATCCGGAACAAATTGCTGCAGTCCCCAAGTTTCCAGTTCCGAAGTCCATCAAAGATATTCCTAGTTTCCCTGGGCTGTGCTCTTATTTCTACGTTTTTGCGAAAGACTTTGGGGTCATTACGCGCCCCCTTACCGACCTTTTAAATAAAGGCGCTCTGTTTTCGTGGGGTCCTGATCACGCCACCACTTTTTGGCAGCTCACCAATCTCCTTATCACACCGCTAATCTTAGTCCACTTCCGCGCTATAGCCTACGCCAGCCTACTCCTGTCAGCTGCTGAGGGCAATTATTATATCACTGAGAGTGAGTGCCTCATCCTTCTGGGGGCAGTCGCTAAGTTCCGCCCATATTTATATGGACGTCCCTTCTATGTGATCACAGATAGCCACACGCCCTGCTGACTTTCCTCACTCAAGGACAAGGCAAGCCGACTAGCTCGCTTGGTTTAAGCCTGCAAGACTGTACGTACTCAGTTGCATACAAGTCGCGCCGCTAGCAGCAGGATGCAGACTGTTCGTCTCTCTACCCTGTAGAAGAGGCTGCCGATACCGACGCAGTCATCTGCTTTTCTCCGTGTCACAGTTGCGTCTTATCAGCCACGAGCAACGCTGATACCCATCGTTACGAGGTCTAATCGGCCGGCTCACGTCTCCGCCTGGTGGTTTCTCCCTTTGAATGTCCCTCCTCAAGGATGGGACCTCATACCACTGTAGCTTTCACCCTGATGACCCTGACCTTCTTCTTATTGTGGCTGCAGTGAAGAGGAAAAAGACGAAGTGGTGCTGATATCTGTAAGTCGTCATTTGGAGCCCGCTTGCAGCGACACTGTAAATATACCTTGTAAATAGATTTCTGGCTGTGCCTCACGTTGCAATATATACACATAACATGTGTAATGCGGACATATTGGTCCGGTCCCCACATACGTCTAGTTATTTTTCGTCCACTTTCAGTTTCTATTTCGACATATAAGTTAACCCTTTACAGCACATTTTTTTCTTTTGCCATAAAATTATTCTTGTCGTTGCAGGGAACCATAGCAATAGCTGTAGTAATGAAAAAATATTTTCAGTGGACTTTTACAGGTTGTATTCGCAGAAAAAGGGTACGTTGCATAGTTGCAAGAACATGCACATAAAGAAAAGGTTGAGCAAAGCCCGGCTTATTGTGTTTCAAACTGTAATATTTTACACGACAATCAGCAAGGGGGAACACATCGTACAATAGAAAGCTATTTCACTTGCTTGCTTGAAAAGGTTGGTTCTATACCTTGAGCAGTAATCACTAAGTAATGAGAAACGGCGGACTCATTTTGTAGTGTGGTACACAAAAAAGGCAATTGTTCTTATTTGTGGAACAGAGATGCACTCCACACTTAACACAGTAGCTCATGCAGATTCCTGTGCTGCCAGGAAGCTTGCAGCGCTGCCGCTTCTTGCTCCGAAGAACCCAGTGACCAACCTGAGGAAAGAAATGAAAATAATGAGCACTGAGACAAAGCTTCTTAGATGAGAAATAATACATGATCTAGCCTGACATCCTGAGTTGGAGTTGATGGTCCCTTTTTTTTTTCTTCTCATCAGAGGCTTTTTCTATTGACTCATTGCTAGGCCTTCCTCGCTTTTTCAGCGCCGTCTTCCCAGCCTTGCAGAGTGATGCAGCTAGGTCCATCCTGAACTCAGCCAACGGAAGTTGCCTTTCAGTGTACTGATCGCGTTTTTTCATGACGTTCCTCTTGTAAAGCAACCAAGCATTTACAGCTGTCAAGTCAAGAATGTGCAGAAGAACACGAAAATGTATTTTCGACCTCAAGTAGGGACAGCAAATGGAGATGAGGGAGTTCAAAAGGTCGACGCCTCCCATGTGCTTATTGTAGATGGGGATCACTACGGGGTATGATATCTCACTCTGCTCTTTTCTTTTTGACGATTATACCTTGATGCACTTGTAGCAGGCAGTGTTACAACAAAGGAAGAGAGCAAAGTCACTGCTCGGGTATCTTGCTACTTTGTGCATGACAGTTCAATTCCATCCACAACCGCAAGCCTCTCTTCAAAATGTCCTCTTCCTTTTTTTTCATTTCTTGCTCGCTAGGCAGGCGCACTGCAGGGACCCGGTTTGTCCGCACAGTACCAATGCAGTGTACAGAGACTTTTTCTAGGTACACCTGCAAACTTGGGCAGTTGAAATAGTTGATGAAGTACACTGTGTGGTGTACGCCTCTCGGAATCATTATACTCAAGCAAACAGCAACATGTTCACTCGCTCTACAGTCAGGCTCTCCTGAAAGTCCTTGCGCCGAGTTCTCCTGTGTGGTATAAACCTCCTATTTTTAGGAGAAGCCGCTTACACCGGAGAGCACGAAAACATTGAAATCCCATTTATTGGGCTTCTTTAGACAGTACTGTTTGAGGGAGCTTCTACCTTTGAAGGGTATAATCTGTTCATCAATAGACAGATGCTCTTCAAGAGGCACAAGCGACAACTGTTCATTGATGGTATCAATGAGAGGACACACTTTCGTAAGCCGATCTCTTCCTGGCGCGTCCTTTGGGCCGAGAGTGCTATTGTCAATGAAGTGGGTGTTTTGCTTCAGTTTTTCAAATCGACCCACAGGAAAGTTGTCAGCCACTTGGCTAACCCTGGTTTCTGCACTCCAGTAGCACTTCGAGTTCCTCATTTGAGTGATCGACATCCACATGCGGCACGTCCCAATAAACACTCCCATCTCTTCTGCAGTGGTACAAAGGGGCTGACTCACGTCTTTTTGGAGCGCATACAAGTTGCTCTGTTCTGCAATTAGCGAAATCAGCGAGCTCTGGAAGAGAAACTTGAAGTATTGGAATGGTTTCTCTAATTGTGAAATGTACTCTGGAAGTTCACTTTGTTCAGGGAACTGAACTGTCTACGGATCTCTCACTAGATTCGCCTTCTTCCAAATGATCCTTCTCTTAGCTTGTATAAAGCGGTGGTCCGGTATTATTTGCTGTACCTTCGTCCTCGTCGGAGCATGCACTCGACTCACTTGTGCTGTCACTTAGCTTTTCGAGATCAGGTTGAACATCTGCAGCCCAAACAGACAGCGATATACAGGGAATAAAATAAGCGGTAAAACAAAGCGAAATGCAGATATAGAAAACAAGGTGCCTCTGTATATTGAAAGAAGGCGGAACCACTATGCACGGTGTCTTCGCGTTATAACCAAAAATTTAAAACGCAGGAGCACAGACATAAGGGTGAAGCCGTAACGATGCGAGACAGCAGAGCGCGCGCGCACACACCCTGATAAAAAAAACTTCGGGCATTCCACCAGGCAACACATTTCACACACGATAAATCCAAACAGACTTACACTCGGGGTCGTCGTCACTCCCGGAAAGTTCGCTGTCGTCACTATCTGAAGGAATTGCTCGGCAATAATAGCGTTTAGGATCCATTTCTAGTTCGAGAACAAAAAAACAAACCCAGTGAGCACGTTGTTGCAAATACACAACGCAGTAACTTTCCCTCGCGAGAAACCAACTATGGCGAGAAAATAATGTTTTTTGCCATCTAAAGGATTAGGAGGATGTATTACACAGCTTAACATTTTTCTCCACACGTTACTCCGTTCAGAAAGGCATTTATAATTGGAAAAACTTACCTGTATAGGTACGTGCTGGCACGAGCAGCGTCCACCATATTTGTTTGGCAATAGTTGCGCAGAATGAACACAGAGGGCAGAAAATGCAACATCGTGTACAAGAAGAACGAGCTGAACTTAGATTTTGTTTTTATGGCCGTTTATCGGTATGTTGCATATATGCAACAAGGTGCAGTAAAGGGTTAAACATAATTAATTTCCGTCCGTGCTTTCTCTAGCTTCATTATCTGTCACTTGGTATAGTTGTGACTACTACTGTTAGACATTATAATGTCTCTGGTGTATGCAAATGACACTGGTGAAATATTAATAATAGCTCAGTATGTTCACTGCAAGATAACTTGCCGAACAACCTACACAAGATGCACTCTTGATTTCGCACGGATCAACTGCCAATAAACGGAGATCAACCACCAATACGCTTTATTCCACTCTATAAAGTACTGGTCACTAAGGCCACAGGTCGAATTAGTTATGCAGTGCATTCCGCGCTATACTCCGTGACTTTGTCAAAGAACGAAAATTTCGAAACTTCTGCGCAGACTTCCAGAAGTCGACTCAAAGAAGACGTTGGACACTGACCCTGAGCATCATCATGCTGACGAGTGGCTTCGCCTTCACTTTCGTGGCATTGTTAACCGGTTACCTGGTTTGCGTCCTCAAGAGAAGGCGGAGGAAGCCACGGCGCCCACCAGACGACGTTCAAAGCGCCAGTTCAGAAAGCGCAAATCTAGAAAGGGTTCATATTTGTGATCACAAGAAACACTTAGCAGCTGCCGACAGTTGCTGAGGTTTGATGGCGTGGTACAAGAATGAATTCTGGGGTTTTTTGTGCCAAAACTGCATTGTGAGGCCCGCCGTAATAGGGCACTCCGGACTAATTTTCACCATCAGAGGATCTTTAGCGTGCCCCCAATGCACGGGACAAGGTAGTTTTTTTTGCCTTTCGCCCTCACCGGAATGCGGCCGGCGAGGCCGCGATTTAATCCCAGGACCTCGTGCTTAGCAGCCCAACACCATAGTCCCTAAGCCACCATGACGGCGGGTGTGGTACATGAGCGGTTGAGATTAGATGTGTGGTAAAACTAAAATAAAGTGCTCGTTTTTGTCCTCTTTTATCTTACTAAAAAAAAGACGTGGTCAGCACTGTGAACAGTCAGAACATACCAAATCAGAAATAAGCTTTAAGTTTTTATTTGTGGGAGTTTGTGTTCTTCTGCAGATTGAAGGGTAAGGAATGAAAGTCGTGGCCATACACACTCCTTTATCAAGCACAGAAATTCCAGCACACTGGCGTTTCAGCATTCTGTCGATTGCTATAATGAGGCTTCGACATAAACAACTCCCCTTCATGCGGTTTAGGTTCTTGCATGGTTCCCCGGTTCTTTCAATGCTCAGTGATCCTGACTGCATGCTTACACGTCGATTTCTTCAGTACCCAGAAGATATTTCAGAACGTTCCTGGCTGCGCAACTGCGGAAATATGGAAATAACGCATGTGCATGACGCAGGCGTAGCTAACAAATATTCTAGAAAAAGTAAAGTGTGTATGTAGTATAATGTGTCCCAGTTAATGCGGACCAAGCTTTATAAAAAAAGGAAAGAAAGAAAAGCAAATTCTACGAGATACGACGATTGACCAACGGTTTTTCGTTAGAAATTGGCTTTCGCACGCAGCTAACTTATTCTGTTATCACTGATGAACTTATTAGCCGAAATTGTTTGCCTACTTGCATAATAACATGTACAACCACGTGAGCTGAAATGTAAAATTGCGCATCGTATTTGAAAACTTCATATCCAACAGTTTCCAGCAGTCTACATTGTCACCCATTTATTTTTCCGTGTTTCCAATTGTGGCACAAGATGCCAAAATGTTCGAAGGTGATTCGACGTGTAAATTTTTTTTCAATTGAGAGGTTTTACATGCGAGGACGACGAATAACAATTGACATCGACAACAAAATTCAACGTTGTGCATGGACTGCGCGGACGACGTTCAAAATGTAGTGTGTGGCGGCGGCCACATCTTGGCGCGACGCAGCGGTTAATGCGACTGCTGCTGCACAAAAGTACCAGGCGCCCAGTCACCTATTACGTCTGACAAAGCTGGCATGATGAATAGCGCCGCAAGTGTTGTTGCACGCGTCATCGCACATCGACAGGATATGAGGTGAAACCGATGGCAAACATTCGGCTTTCAGAAAACACGCCAAGCGTCTCTACGCACTGGTTTTTATGCGGGAAATTCTTATGGTTGTATTCTGTTTGTCTCTGGCATGCCTGTGTGGCGTAATGGTTAGAGTAGTGGGCTTCTGTGCTCGAATGCCGCCGGCGAATTTATATATATATATATATATATATATATATATATATATATATATATATATATATATATATATATATATATATATATATATATATATATATATATATATATATATATATATATATATATATAACACATACGTCAGTGACTCGTCGCACCATAGCACATATGGGCCCACATTTTTGGGGGTGCACTATTTCCGGGATCTATCCAGGATAGAGGCCAGAAACATACCCGACACGGAAAAGTGATGGTAATTCGCTGAGAAAGACTTTGTCTTTAAGAGAATGCGAAGTGAAGGTGGGCAGGCGCGCTTCACGCACGCGACAGCAACGCTCCCGAAGAACGCTTCAAGGAATCAACGCTACTCAATGGCTGACTTGGTGACCGCGAAAAAGTGACAAGATGACGGCGTTGCTATTGGCTGCTGCTACGACCAAGCAGCCAATAGCGCAACAATAAGAAACACAACGGAAGCAAATGGAATAAAAAAGAAGCAAGCCATAGCTGCTTGCTAGTAGCAGCAGCCAATAGCTTGCCCTCGCCTTGCACCTTTTTCCCTGCTTCAATTCGCTTCGTCTTGGCGTTCCGCGCCGCGTGTTTAACGCGAGGAAAGAACACCTGGAATAATGTAGTGAGTTGGAAACTTGTGTATAATATTCCTGGCAATTATTTGTGCCGAATTAGCTAGTCAATGATAACAGGAATATTCACTAGCCTGTGAAAGGCGACTTCTAACAAAACACCTTTGGTCCACTCGTCGTACCTCGTAGCACCCCCCTCCCTATGTTTTTAAACAGTGTGGCCGATGTTAGCTCGCACACATGGTACACCCATGGTCCTCGCCCCCCCCCCCCCCCCCCCCACCACCTCAAGCATATGACTTGGGACCACGGGATCAAAAAAAGCACTAAATTTTGTCGCGGTGTATGGGCTCGGCAATAAATGGCAAGTTTCATACTTCTATGAACAATTGTCGCACTGCTCCACTAAATTTCAGACACTGTATAGACAAGGAAAGTAACAAGGAAATTATACTTTCCAGATACTAACGTGCTCCTAAAATTTTCGTGGTTGGTGTATACGAACAATTCCGTCTGCACAAGTGCCATGCAAAGTCCTATTGGGCGATAACAGTGCTCAAGAGATTTATCAGAGACACTGATATACAGAGTAATGATTAAATAAGTTTACTTGCTAGTTACAGTTTGGTTTGGTTTGCACGTGTTGCCTATTTTGTGTTTTTGATAAGGAAAGCGTCCAAAACCTTACGTTAGGAACATGGAGTTCCTGAAGTTGAGGCTTCGCTGTTGAATCGTTCTTTCAGCCCCAAATCTATTGCGCTATAGGTTGGGTTTTGTGAGAAGTGCTGGAAGGAAGAACTAAGAATATCGCGTAACGCGAACATTTATTGTAGTAGTTATGCGACAGTTCTAATTCCGTATAGATAGACGATCAAGAGCTCAAACAATGCACCTATACAGAAACATGCCGAAACAAGCCAAAGAGGCAAGAGATAGCACACAGAAAAAGAAAAAAAAACAAGAACACCTAAGGATTTATGAATTGTGAATGCAAACGCTTTAATGGTCAACTGAACGACGCTGAGCGTTTCTTCCTGTTTTACGCTGCGAGTAATGTACCATAGCGGTACATGCTTACCGGGCCAGCAAGCAGCAGCAGCCTGCGTTGCCAATGCCGCAAGCCACCGACGTCCATGCGAGATTGAGGAAGCAGCTGGGGCCACCAAGGCCAACAGGCGTCCGCAGCCGCTAAGCCTTGTGGGGCGAGAAAGAGAGGGACAGCGCGCCAGCTTCCGAGAGTGAGACAGTGGTACCCACACACGCGCGTCACGCGACGGCCACGCCAGCGACTAGCGATCTGGCCCCGCCGAGTCGCGTCGCCGTATCTGGTCCGCCGAATCGCGCTGGCGACGTGGCGTCGCGGCGATTCAGTCTCCCCTCATGCAACACCATTACACCCGGTCTGCTGTGTCGAGGCGCGCTCGTGACGTGACATCGCAGTTAAACGGAATTTAGGTGCTGTTTCGCTGCTACAGGCACCGGCTTTTTCGCTCAATGGGACATTTAATGCTTTCTCCTTAAAAAAAAACAAGCAGGTGCAAATTTTATTACTTTTTCTTTCATGGGGCTTGGTGCTGATCTGCGAGCAGCGTCACCTTGTTGGAATGATGCCTTTGGTAGTTGACACTGCAAACGGATTTACACTCATAAGATTGTTTGCGGTCTAGCTTACGCCCCCACACCTTTACGGGTGTGAGGGCGTGAGTTACAGATGCATTTACACTGTTAAGGATTGTGAGGGTGCAAATCGGTTTCGTGTACGAATGCATCCTGTACTCTGTTATTTCGAGAAAGCTAAAAAAAGAGCTGCATTGAAAGCAACGGTACAGTATTTTTTTATTCACGTTGACAAGAAAGTGGGAACCAAAAAGCACTCGATGGGCCAGACTGAATTTTATTCCAGATTAAGATAGGATGTTAGCTATAACCATACGTTCACGTGCGACGCCCCTTCCTATCCCTATACCCACTGCGGTAGCTTAGTAGCCATGACGTGGCATCGTTAAGCTCGAGTTCGGAAATTCGGCCCCAGCCACGGCCATTTCTATGGGGGCGAAACGCAAACATGCTCATATGCTTAGGCTTAGGGGCACACTGAAATAAAGAAGAAAAAAGAAGAACAGGTGCTGAAAATAATCCGGAGTACTTCACTACGGCATGCCTCATAATTACATAGCTCCAAACAGTCCTAAAACGCCGATTTGATATTCACCATAAAGCTTCGTCATTACAAAACCCTAGAATTTCTTTTTTTTTCAGTTCTCTAGAGGCATTCTACGATGGTGACATGTAACGCAGGGATGGGTAGGGTAACGGTGGGGCCTCTACAAGGATTTACGAGCACGGGCTTACTAACCTCCCGTACACAAGCAATACAGTCATTTTTAAGGCCTAATAATCCTCAGTCTATATTCAACTGGAAGGTCAAATAGAATTGGTGAGCCTTGTGCAGCTCCTGTCCGCTATAAAGTTAGGAATGAAGGAAACACGGGCAATACAAATTACTGCCATTTGTTGTTCTCGCCAAGCATAGCATGACCACCACTCACCGGTCAGATCCGTCCACGTAACCTTTTTGCCTTCCAGGTACCAACTGACAGCATAATTCTTAGTGTTAACGCCGCGGCTCTCTCGTAGAAGACGATATTTTTCGCGTGTATTGTCAGCAAAAGAATAACTCCATATCATACTATGTAACGCTCCTCATTATAAGCGCATATTCCTGTTCCGCATCTAAGACAAATGATTCACATGTTGTTCCTTCTAATATTAAACGCACCTCTGTAATGTGACGGCCTACACGTAACCGTGTCCAATGCTCACTATACACTTACAACAGCTCAGACAATTATTTACGCCACGCAAGTTGTCCTGTATTTGCTCAAGAGGATATTTTGTGATTTCAGCACTTGCCCTGATTGTTGATATTATGTGTGAAACCTTTATCCCTGATAGCAAACGTTATCTCAATGTTAATAGTCAATCGCCTTGACCACACGTAAGTATATTATGGTGTTTTTATCAATAAAGGAACTGTTGTTATATCCTTGAAAAAGGGGCTGTTTGGCCATTTCTTATACGTACGCGACAGCGCTTTCGTTTGGCGTACGTTGACTGAATTCAGCCGAAATAGCGCTTCATTGAGTCTTAGGACTGTGCTACGGGAGCACCTGAGTTCATGTATATGACTAGTGGAGGGCGTATTTCTTTGTGATTTGGTGGAAACAATAACGTTATGAAGGTCTAGTAAAGCCCATGAAGATATTTCGGAATGTCGAGGTCTAGTCTTGACGGTGGCAGAAGCAATAAGTACAGGAAAACACAGAGCTGCAAGCCACATCGACACAGGTAACAGAAGCGTTCTCACTCTCACCTGCCAAGCAAACAAAAAACTTCCAGGACGAGAGGCTTGATCTTTGACGTTTTTGTTTCTCTGGATGGTGTTTCCTAGCAATAGAAATCACATCATGGCCCTGATGTTGAAAAGCCGGCGGCCATAAAATAGCTGGTGACCACAAGAATTGTGCCCCTCTAGAAAGTCTGTCATCTCATAGCTTGTACTAGGCAGAAAAATAGCTTCCAAACATGGTCTCCTACTTCGCACTTATAAATCTTTTGGATAATCAAAACGCACTTAGTAATGAACTCAAACCAACACGTATTTGTGTGTGTGTGTGTGTGTGTGTGTGTGTGTGTGTGTGTGTGTGCGCGCGTGTGGGGGGGGAGGGGGGGTGTGTGGGTGTGTGTGTGTCGGATAGGGGCGGCGGCCGTGACATTGCAGGGCGACATCGATTAGGCCCATGTCAAGAAATTTGGCAACCAACTACACAGTAATTTAAAGCGCAAATGGACAACACAGATTCATCAAAAAGACAGTGAGAGAAACAAAGGATAGACACATAAAAATCATAAATGTGAAAGATACGCAAAAAGAAATTATGAGACAAAATCTGTACGATACCAAAAAAAGGAAGCGCCTTGCTATTTGAGGCACGAGTTGATTGCTTGAGATAAAAATCTAATGAAGCAAATACTCGTAACAGGATGAGGCATATGTGTCTGCTGCAGATAAAGTTCTGAGATTACTGAGCCCATTGTAAGGGGGTGATAAAATATTTACCCAGCAGGGACAGCAGGAAGCGTCCGCCTTCTAGAAGCGCTCGCATTCAAAGTGGATTGTAGCAATAAGTGTTCAGCGGTGGAGATGAGCAACGTTCAGAATATTGTTGAAAAGAAAAAAAAAACAGGGAACAAATTGATAGAGCGGAGGTCATTACAGGCAGAGGCAGCTAACTGCCCAATATAGAGATAGAGCTTTCAATAAATGAAGAGGAGGACATCGATAAACAGGCAAATGCTAGGCAATAAGAGATGTACTCAAACCTCATTTGCTCAAGCAGGCTAGAAGAATATTTGTCGCAGCCCTGCTTGAAATGGGATGCCAGTAGAAATCAACATGATCACCGCCATCTTGAGAGCAGTAAAGTCCCTGAATATACTCGCGTGCTTTGAAAAAATAAGGACATCTTCCTCCTCCCCTCGCGTCACTTCCTCCCCGCAGCCAGTGTCGTCCGCCATGTTCCTAACTCGCTAATGCAGAGCGGCATAGTACACAACTTCGGGTCATCTGCGGCTGTTTCTACATCACAATAGATGACCTGAAGCAAGAAAAAGAACGTTCAGAAATTTAGGCAGGAACCACCTCTCGATACTGAAGCAGGGTTTGGGTACAGGTAGTTGGTATTCCATCACAAACATCACACAAGCAGAGGGACCTTGTCAGGGTGCCTGTATTCGTCGTTCTTTCGGCCCATCTATCTATGTAACCGCTGTAAGCGATGTTTGCACCTCACGATGGCTGTCAACGTTAATGCGATTGGCATTCAAGCAAGGCAGCGACATGCAGCGTTGACACCGCCAAAATGCGTAATGTATATGAGGCATGCACTGCAGCCTAGCTCCTCTCTTACTTTGATGATCTTTTGGCATCCCCATTAAATCAGCCTGCTTGATTTAAACAGGTAGGCTGAGATTTTCAGGCAAGATTGTCTGAATACCGTATGTAACACGGGTTTGCTGGCACCGAACATTGGAGAAGCTTTAAAGGACTTCCTTTTGTTATGTCCTGTGGCCCAAGATGGCGTGAAAGAGGATCATTGAAGAGCGGCCAATATCCAGTGACCCAGGTTGGCGTGAGAGTGGTTAATTAGATAAAAGATGACAAACCGGAAAATGGGTCGAGTTGCCAAACAATTAAACACAAATTATACAATTTTGCGTGTCCACACTAAGATACGATTTTGAGACACACTGTAATGGGGGACTTCCAGTTAATTTTGGCCACCTGGGGTTCACTAACGTGTAACAATGCAAATACGTGTGCGGACTGGCACGGACGTTCTTGCATTTTGCCCCATTGGAATGTTGCCGTCGCGGTCGGGATTCGATGCCGCGCCCTTCGGCTTAGCAGCGCAATGGAAACGTCACTGCGCCACAACAGTGGGTCCCCAAATAATGCTAACTTTGTCAAAAGATAGACTGGAAGAACCGCAACATTGTGATGCTAAGAAGGAAGCCTCATTTTTGTGCTAGAGATGGTCAATCAAGTGCGCTGTTCACGTCTGATCTCGTGGCAGCATTTTCGCTAATCCCTTTCGTGTTGTATTGCTGCGTTGTTGTTCGAATGTTGAAGACAGTCTCTACAGAGAGTTCGAGAAGTCAATGAAACCGCGTGGAAAAAGTATCGAGCTCTATATTCATATCTGCATAACTTTCTTGATAATAAAATGTAATAGCTTCCTTTTTTTTGCTGGCGCAGGGATTTCAGAATTAAATGAAGCACTAAGTATAGAGTGGAGGCTAAGGTTGGACATCTGAGTAAGTGAAGAAAATTTGGGCAGGATGAGATCAAACATTTTAGGCGAATTGAGGCTGTGACTTGTTGGGCTGTTAACAGGTTACCTATGTTGTCACAAAAACTGTAAGGTCAAAACCTATAGCGCAAGCCCATACAATGATAATAAACAATGATGCGTCTCACTAGCACACACAAACACGCAGAATTTATGGAAAGGAAACCTTAACCAGAAAAGACACTTCTTCGCTTAACATCAAAACATCAATATAACTGTGTCGATAACACACACACTACTTCTTTTCCTAATATAATATGGTTCCAAAACTTCTCGGTGCATGCGTTTTTTTATATAAGGAGATGTTGGCGCACAGTTTAAGTCGCCTGCTACTCCTCATCTCTTGAGTGGTTCCGTCATACATCGTACAGGGATCAAGGTTACATATCAAATAGTCTTTTCACACAAGCATCAGGACTTATCAAGCAACGTTTCCACAGGAAGACTATGACGTAAGGAATACATGGTACATACAATATACAATGTAAATGTCTCCACACTTATGTAGATGAAAGTCTCAAAAGTACAAAAGATATTGTCGCCTAATAACACATTGTCTAGTCTGCGGGCGGTACATATATCGTGTAGATGCTTTATCACATACAGTCACAACAGAACAGTCAACATAACATAATTCACAAACAGATGGATATATACAGTGACAATGAAATGAAGGAAACAATGAAAGCGCTAATAACGTCCAGCAATGCCGCTGTCTTCAAGAAAAGTCTTTAGTGCTTTTAAAGCACTCTTCTGTAAGGCCGTTGTTGGCCAAGGGCCCAAAAGTTTCCTTAAACTGAAAAGTCTGCGGTGTAATTTAATTAGCGCTGATTTAAGTCGGCTTCTTGGTGTGTCGTGATGTGGGCAATCTAGAAGGAGGTGATATATATCTTCGTCTACAAATCCACAATCAGATTCGGGGGTTTCCGCACGGCCAATTCTGTGTAGGAAATGCTTTGTGTATGCAGTGCCTAGCCTTAATCGATGAATAAGGGTTTCCATAGTTCTATCTAATGACAATGAAAATTTGAATTCAATAAATAGATCAGTATTATATAAGTCCGAGCTCTTAGAATTCTGGTCAAATCAAGTGTTTCTAGACATTTTGGGAGATGTTGTCCTTATAATGCAGCGTAGTTTATAATTTGATATTGGGAGCGGAGCCGCATCATCTTTGAGGTGCGCTTGCCGTGCTGCTTCATCGGCTGCTGTGTTGCCAGGAATGTCCCAATGCCCTGGTATCCACTGGAATGCTATTGAATGTTTCGCTTCGCTTGCCTTTGTGAAGTTTTTAAGTGTTTCATATATTATACTGTCAGTGAACGTTTTCCCCTTTGTGTTGCAGAATGATGTTAGAGCCGCCTGTGAATCGCTGAAAATTACCCATTTTCGCGCATCTCTTACTGACAATATAAATTTTATCGCACATAGGATTGCGAACAGTTCAGCCGCTGTGGACGAAGTCGCTCGAGATAAATGATTCTTGTTTGTTGAGGTGCGGTATAATGAATGATGAAGTTGAAGAGGTTGCTGTACTGGAGCCATCTGTATAGACGTGTGTGTATCCTGAATACCGTATATATATCTGGTACAGCGCTAGTTGTTGAGCAGCTCGAATGAACATGTCTCTGTTGCTGAATATCGCATCTACTGACAATTCGATTTTTGGAACTGTAAGCAGCCAAGGCAGTTTGTCGTGTGCGTATCATAGCCACGCACGCTTATATCGCCTTCCGTTTCTCTACCTCGGGTGCGCTTTAAAACCACGGCGCTGCAATTTTGCTTTCCTTTCCTTCCTTCTTCTCTGCCCTTAAACTGGCTCTCTTAACTACTACACGCAGAGACAATGCAACAGCGCGCGCATGCGATCCCATAGATGAGATGATGAATTCATATATATATATAGAAAATTATCAGTCATAGCTCTCGTAGTATAGCCTTCTGGGCCGTTTCCTTTCTTTTTGTTCTTTCGAAAGTAGTCCTACTGGGGTTATTATAATTACAAGAACGTATTTCGCCCTCATCAGCAGCAGTCCTTGAGATAGTTATTCTGGCGGCTAGCTTCCCACGCTATGCGTGCCGCCCTCGCACCTGTTTAAGCTTTTCCTGGACGCTAGAGTTATACTATGTCCGCGCAACCTTGAGCGATCGGAAAGCGCTTATCGCGGACATCATTAGTCCCTTTCCACGTAAGCATGAGCCTCAGAGCAGGAGCTATGGCGCTTGAAAGTAACGTGGGGCCCGACGAACCAACCGACTGAGCTATCTTTCCGGGCTACATCCAAGGGTCACGAGTTCAAATCACCTGTCATGTTCCTTTTTTTTCTCCCGCTTTTTTTCTTCTTTTTTCTTTCTTTTTAATGTCTTTTCCTTTATTTTATCACTGTACGGGAACCCTCCTAAAAAGTTATATACATCCTCAATTAGTTATGCCGACACATGTGCAGGTCATAAATACCAGGTTCTCTAGCCGAGTGCCATCCGTGCGGTATAACCGAGCTCAGATTGGTCAACCTTGACTGATCAAATAGGGCACCGCTGTAGGTTAATTGAGGCGTACTACTCCTGCGGGACCCGCTGTGGTTGCTCAGTGGCTATGGTGTTAGACTGCTGAGCACGAGGTCGCGGGATCGGGTCCCGGCCACGGCGGCCGCATTTCGATGGGGGCGAAATGCGAAAACACCCGTGTACTTAGAATTAGGTGCACGTTAAAGAACCCCAGGTGGTCGAAATTTCCGGAGTCCTCCACTATACGGCGCGCCTGATAATCAGAAAGTGGTTTTGTCACGTAAAACCCCATAATTTAATTTTTTTTATTTAACTCCTGCGGGGACGGTAGAGTATCCCTCTCCCGTGCAAGAGGACCGTGGCTCAAACCCCGGTGCCGCGCAATTCTCCACCGGAAAATACAAAAAAAACCTTGTGTTCAGAAAATTGTACAAACAGGCCTGGAGTGCGGCGTGATCCCGGTGACCAGAACCGGTAACGCACCCTCTCACCAGAGCAGGATTGGCCACCCTGGTGCAGTACTTGGCCACAACCTCCTATATGAATACTACAATCGAACCCCGGCCCTCAGTCCCCAGCAGCCGCGAAGCAACTGACCACGGCGGCGGTCAGATATGTGACGCTGCAGAGGGTGCTACGAATACCTGGCTCCGGACAGGCCGCCATTGGAATCTGAACCTGGCAACGTTTAACGTTAGAACGTTATCTAGTGAGGCGAGTCTAGCAGTGTTATTGGAGGAATTGGAGGGTAGTAAATGGGTTATAATAGGGCTCAGTGAGGTTAGGAGGACAAAAGAAGCATATACAGTGCTCAAAAGCGGGCACGTACTGTGCTACCGGGGCTTAGCGGAGAGACGAGAACTAGGAGTCGGATTCCTGATTAATAAGGAAATAGCTGGTAACATACAGGAATTCTATAGCATTAACGAGAGGGTGGCAGGTCTTGTTGTGAAACTTAATAAGAGGTACAAATTGAAGGTGGTACAAGTCTATGCCCCTACATGCAGTCATGATGACCAGGAAGTCGAAAGCTTTTATGAAGACGTGGAATCGGCGATGGGTAAAGTCAAAACAAAATACACTATACTTATGGGCGACTTCAATGCCAGGGTAGGCAAGAAGCAGGCTGGAGACAAGTCAGTGGGGGAATATGGCATAGGCTCTAGGAATAGCAGAGGAGAGTTATTAGTAGGGTTTGCAGAACAGTATAATATGCGGATAATGAATACCTCTTTCCGCAAGCGGGTTAGTCGAAAGTGGACGTAGAGGAGCCCGAATGGTGAGACTAGAAATGAAATCTACTTCATACTCTGCGCGAACCCTGGCATCATACAAGATGTAGACTTCCTCGGCAAGGTACGCTGCAGTGACCATAGGATGATAAAAACTCGAATTAGCCTAGACTTGAGGAGGGGACGGAAGAAACTGCTACATAAGAAGCCGATCAATGAGTTAGCGGTAAGAGGGAAACTAGAGGAACTCAGGAAGAGGAACGACAATCTCATGGACATCATTAAGGAGTGCGCAATAGAAGTCGGTGGTAACGCCGTTACACACGAAACCAGTAAGCTATCGCAGGAGACAAAGGATCTGATCAAGAAACGCCAATGTATGAAAGCCTCTAACCCTACAGCTAGAATAGAACTGGCAGAACTTTCTAAGTTAATCAACGAGCGTAAGACAGCAGACATCAGGAACTATAATATTGTTACGTAGGAAGACACCGACGAAAAGCTATTTACAAGTATATTTACAAGGCAATACGCCGCAGTTGACCAAGAGGCAACAGCCCGCGCTAGCTTCCAATCGTCGTCTTCGTCTTCTTCCTGCTCGGCTCTTCGTCATTGGGAATACTACCCCGTAGCACTACCCCCGGCGGCAAAAGCGCCGTCCCGGAGCGACTAAAGGCTGGACTCTGAAGCAGTGGAGTAGCTCTTGAGCCTACTGACGTGCACGACATCACTAGACGCCAGAGTAGATGACGAGGTTGAGCTCACGGGAGCAATTTCATAAGTCCCAGGCGTCACCTGGCGCAGCACGCGGTAGGGCCCTGTGTATCGCGAAAGGAGCTTTTCGGAAAGTCCAACGTGACGACAAGGCGACCACAGGAGCACGAGTGCACCAGGCGAAAACTGTACGTCACGGTGGCGGGCGTTGTACCGACGCTGCTGCGTGGTTTGCGAGTCCGTCAGTCGAGCACGGGCAAGCTGGCGTGCATGATCGGCGAGGGCGATGGCGTCGCGCGCATACGCGGTTGTTGAGGTCGCAGCAGGAGGAAGGACCGTGTCAAGGGGCAAGGTCGGTTCGCGACCGTAGAGTAGATAAAATGGAGAAAATCCGGCGGTGTCGTGCCGGGAAGAATTGTAAGCAAAGGTGACGTAAGGAAGGGCAACGTCACAGTCGTGGTGGTCCTTCGAAACGTACTTGGACAGCATGTCGGTAAGAGTATGGTTTAAGCGCTCTGTCAGGCCATTGGTTTGAGGATGGTATGAGGTAGTCAGCTTGTGTTGAATAGAGCAGGAACGCACAATGTCGGCGATAACTTTCGAGAGGAAGTTACGACCACGGTCAGTAAGCAGCTGTCGCGGGGCGCCATGCACTAAGATAATGTCACGCAAGAGAAAGTCCGCGACGTCAGTGGCGCAACTGGTAGGTAGAGCCCGCGTGATAGCGTATCGGGTGGCGTAATCAGTTGCGACGGCTACCCATTTGTTCTCAGAGGATGACGTGGGAAAGGGGCCGAGGAGGTCTAATCCAACACGAAAAAACGGTTCCACAGGGACGGGGATCGGCTGGAGATGACCGGAAGGTAGCACCTGAGGCGTTTTCCGACGCTGGCAGGGATCACAGACAGCAACAGCGAAGGTCAATAGAGGAGAAATAGCGAGCACCGTGGAGGCAGTCAAGGGCGTCATCAATCCGAGGTAGGGGATACACGTCCTTTTTGGTAATCCTGTTAAGGTGCCGATAATCCACGCAAAAGCGCCATGAGCCATCCTTCTTTTTTACCAGCACAACCGGTGACGCCCATGGACTACATGACGGTTCAATAATGTTCTTGGCAAGCATTTTGCGAACTTCGGTGTGAATCACTTGACGCTCAGCCGGTGATACTCGATACGGGCGGCGATGAATAGGAGGAGCATCTCCGGTATTAATGCGATGTTTAACAGCTGCTGTTTGGGCCAAAGGACGATCGTTAAAGTCAAAAATATCTTGGTAGGAAATCAGGACGCGGTAGAGCGCACGAGCGTGCTCGGAGGGCATGTCGGGTGCAATCATTTTCTGTAAGTTGGCGATGGTACAAGTTGCCGACTGCGATGGTAGAGGAGGATCGGTTGAATTGTCGTCTACTGAAATCGATGCTACAGAGTGATCCTCGAATGAGCAAAGTTGGGCCAGAGACATCCCGCGTGGCAGCACTTGTGTCGTCAAGGCAAAATTGACCACTGGCAGGCAGACGCAATTCGCCGTAATAGATAAAATAGTATGAGGTAGTGTGATCCCGTGTGTAAGGAGGACGTCTTGCATAGGAGCCGCGATGTAGTGACCGTCGGGCACTGGTGGGGATGACACGCAGTCAACGTAAGTCAGTGCCGAAGGTGGCAAGCGAACGAAGTCGACGGAACTGAGGCGAGGAAGGTGTTCTTCAGCGGGATCCAGAACAGGCAGGTCGAGGCGGAGAGTACTGGCGGAGCAATCGATGAGAGCAGAATGGGCGGAGAGGAAGTCGAGGCCGAGGATGATGTCGTGGGGACAGTGAGCGATGACTGTGAATAGCACGGTAGTGGAGCGATCGGCGAAGGAGACGCGGGCGGCACACATACCAATTACGGGGGCTGTTCCGCCATCAGCAACACGGACAACAGGCATCGTGGCGGGCGTGATTATTTTCCTCAGCCGGTTACAAAGATCCGCGCTCATTACCGACAAATGCGCCCCAGTGACTATGAGAGCTGATACAGGAACACCGTCGACTTGCACGTCAAGAAGGTTCAGATGAGTGGGCAACGTCAGGAGAGGATTTGGCGGCGTAGGGAGCAATGCAGCGTCACCTCGAGGCGCTGCATCGTCTAGTTTTCCGGCTGGGAGCGGCGGCCGAAGGGAGTCGGCGAATAGGAACGACGGGGCTGGGGAGAGCGAGATTGTCGTCGTTGGGGCGAAGGCGAACGAGAATAGGGGCGGTTCGGCGCAGGAGAATCGGTGGCGGCATTATCTGAGCGGGCAGCATAGGGACGAGAAAGGCCACCAGGGGGGCGAGAGTAGGCAGTATATGTAGACTGGTTCAGGGAACTCCAGCGACTGCGGCAGTGCCGAGAAATGTGCCCAATTCGATGGCAGTGAAAACAAATTGGCTTGTCGTCTGCAGTGCGCCATTCAGAGGGGTTGCGGAAACGTGGTGGGTAAGAAGGTGCGGGACGGGGTGGAATCGAAGATGCCGGGTGGGGATCAGGGCGATGGGCCGAGCAGATGGTGTGAATACCCATGTTGGCGAACTCCTGGCGGACAACTGCCTGGATCAGGGAAACAGTGACGGCGGGTGCATTGGAGGGGCTGGAGTCGAACGCAGCCGGATAGGCGGCCTCGATCTCACGCCGGACAATCCTGGTAACATCGCCAGTGTTGTTGGGACGAGGAGCGTCGGCACAGGAAGATGTCGCTGGGGTGTTGGGCAGACGGGCAAACTGTTGGTCGATACGGCGGCTTTTAGCGAATTCCAGGCGGCGGCACTCTTCTATAACTGCATCCACCGTCGCGACGTTGTTAAATATGAGCAAGTTGAAGGCATCATCGGCAATGCCTTTGAGGATGTGGGAGACCTTGTCGGACTCAGTCATGTGTGCGTCAACTTTGCGGCATAGAGCCAAGACGTCCTGAATGTACGTGACGTAGGGCTCCGTGGACGTCTGCACACGACCGGAAAGCGCCTTCTGCGCGGCAAGTTGGTGACCGTAGGGGTTGCCGAACAAGTCGCGAAGCTTTTGCTTAAGCGAATCCCAACTGGTCAGCTCATCTTCGTGCGTCCGATACCAAACTCGAGGTGTGCCACCGAGGTAAAAGACGACGTTGGCGAGCATGATAGTTGGGTCCCACCGGTTATTGCGGCTGACGTGTTCGTAAAGGCTGATCCAGTCCTCGACGTCTTCCCCATCTTTTGCCGAGAATACGCCAGGATCACGGGGAGCGGAGAGGGTGATGTAGGTCGTCGAAGTGGCAGCAGGTGTCGGAGCCGGTGGAGTCGGGTTGGCGTCGCCGGGAGCCATGAAGGTAGGCTCGACGTACCGTCCACTGCGAAGCTCCGTGACGAGGTACAGGGAACGTCCACCTCCACCAAATATGTTACGTAGGAAGACACCGACGAAAAGCTATTTACAAGTATATTTACAAGGTAATACGCCGCAGTTGACCAAGAGGCAACAGCCCGCGCTAGCTTCCAATCGTCGTCTTCGTCTTCTTCCTGCTCGGCTCTTCGTCATTGGGAATACTACCCCGTAGCAATATGGATAGAATTGAACAGGCTCTCAGGAACGGAGGAAGCCTAAAAACAGTGAAGAAGAAACTAGGAATAGGCAAGAATCAGATGTGTGCGTCGAGAGATAAAGCCGGCAGTATCGTTGCTAATATGGATGAGATAGTTCAAGCGGCTGAGGAGTTCTACAGAGATTTATATAGTACCAGTGGCACCCACGACGATCGTGGAAGAGAGAATAGCCTAGAGGATTTCGAAATCCCACAGGTAACGCCAGAAGAAGTAAAGAAAGCTTTAGGAGCTATGCAAAGGGGGAAGGCAGCTGGGGAGGATCAGGTAACAGCAGATTTGTTGAAGGATGGTGGTCAGATTGTTCTAGAGAATCTGGCCACCCTGTATACGCAATGCCTTATAACCTCGAGCGTACCGGAATCTTGGAAGAACGCTAACATAATCCCAATCCATAAGAAAGGGGACGCCAAAGACTTGATAAATTATAGACAGATCAGCTTACTGCCCGTTGCCTACAAAGTATTTACTAAGGTAATCGCAAATAGAATCAGGAACACATTAGACTTCTGTCAACCAAAGGACCAGGCAGGATTCCGTAAAGGATACTCAACAATAGACCATATTCACACTATCAATCAAGTGATAGAGAAATGTGCAGAATATAATCCACCCTTATATATAGCTTTCATTGATTACGAGAAAGCATTTGATTCAGTCGTAACCTCACTAGTCATGGAGGCATTATGGAATCAGGGTGTAGATGAGCCATATGTAAAAATACTGAAAGATATCCATAGCGGCTCCACAGCCACCGTAGTCCTCCACAAAGAAAGCAACAAAATCCCAATAAAGGAAGGTGTCAGACAGGGAGATACGATCTCTCCAATGCTATTCACAGCATGTTTACAGGACGTATTCAGAGACCTGGAGTGGGAAGAATGGGGGATAAAAGTTGATGGAGAATACCTTAGCAACTTGCGATTCGCTGATGATATTGCCTTGCTTAGTAACTCAGGAGACCAATTGCAATGCATGTTCACTGACCTGCACAGGCAAAGCAGAAGGTTGGGTCTGAAAATTAATCTGCAGAAAGCTAAAGTAATGTTTAACAGTCTCGGAAGAGAATAGCAGTTTACGATAGGTAGCGAGGCACTGGAAGTGGTAAGGGAATACATCTACTTAGGGCAGGTAGTGACCACGGATCCGGATCATGAGACTGAAATAAGCAGAAGAATAAGAGTGGGCTGGGGTGCGTTTGGCAGGCATTCTCAAATCATGAACAGCAGGTTGCCACTATCCCTCAAAAGGAAAGTGTATAACAGCTGTGTGTTACCAGTACTCACATATGGGGTAGAAACCTGGAGGCTTACGAAAAGGGTTCTGCTGAAATTGAGGACGACGCAACGAGCTATGGAAAGAAGAATGATCGGTGTAACGTTAAGGGATAAGAAAAGAGCAGATTGGGTGAGGCAACAAACGCGGGTAAATGACATCTCAGTTGAAATCAAGAAAAAGAAATGGGCATGGGCCGGACATGTAATGAGGAGGGAAGATAACCGATGGTCATTAAGGGTTACGGACTGGATTCCAAGGGAAGGGAAGCGTAGCAGGGGGCGGCAGAAAGTTAGGTGGGCGGATGACATTAAGACGTTTGCAGGGACAACATGGCCACAATTAGTACATGACCGGGGTAGTTGGAGAAGTATGGGAGAGGCCTTTGCCCTGCAGTGGGCGTAACTAGGCTGATGATGATGAAGCAGCCATGGAGGATATTCGATGTCTGAGTTCCAAAATTCATTTCTTGGCAATATGTGAAGATTTTCTTGAATTTCTACATGAACATAACTTCTATCTCGTTTCAATATGTCTAGAGCCAATGGGTGGTTTTTATGCTGGGTTTGAAGACGGAAATAATGCCGGCATGTTTCTGTAGTTCGCATAACTGGAAATGGTGATTGGCGAGTCTCAGCTATTACAAAGGAACTAGAAGTCGCTCGTGGAACTCCTAGGCATAGGCGTAGTCATCTAGCTAAAAGTATTTGAAGTCGTTCTTCTGACATGTGGGAAAGTCCGTGTAAGATGGGCGCGGAATACGCAACTTTTTGTCGTATTAATGCATTGTGAACAGTCAGCATGGAAGATACTGATCCGCCCCATGATGTGCCTGCAAGTCTGCGAAGTACAGTCAGTATGGCATTGACCTCTTTTTCGAGTTTGTTTATGTGGGGTGCCCAGGGTAGCTGCCTATCAAGTATTATGCCTAGAAATCGATGTGGTGTGACAATCATTAGAGGGTGTCCTTCCAGATTAAGAGTGACATTTTTTAACTGCCTTCGAGTGAAAGGCAATACAGCTGTCTTTGCGTGTGATAGTACCATTCCTCTCGCCCTCAAAAATTTGTTTATTATATTTATGCCGTCTTGCAATGCCATTTGAAGTAGTTGAGCATTATACCCAGATGTCCAAATACACACATCATCTGCATACAGTGAAAACTTTAACTATGATGGCAGCCTTCTTGTTAAATCAGCCATGACGCAGTTAAAAAGGAAGGGGCTGAGTACGCTTCCCTGTGGTACTCCCGGTTTGACATGTTCAGCACTCTTTCCTTCACCCGTCTGAACAAATATTTTGCGACCTGATAGAAATTCAGACATCCATCGCAATGACCTGCCAGACAGACCAAGTTCCAACATGCTTAGCAAAACATGAACGTGACTAACAGTGTCAAATGCCCTCTTGATGTCTAGGAATACTGCTATAGTCATGTTCCCAAGTGCACGCTCGTGCTCCACACAGGTTACTATATCTAATATTGCATCCATTGTGCATCTATGTTTTCTAAAACCTACTAAGTAGTTAGACAGCACATTCGCTTCATTACACCACCATTGAAGTCGCGCGTCAATCATTTTCTCCATTACTTTGCATAAATAACTTGTCAAACTAACAGGGCGGAAGGAGTCAAGGCACAAGGGCGTCTTGCCAGGTTTTAAAATTGGTATGATTCGAGCGACTTTCCAAGAGTCAGGTACAGTTTCCTCTATCTATAAGTTATTATAGATGTCTCAGAGAGCATCTGTGCCTGTCGGTCCGAGGTTTCCTAGCATATTGCACGTAATGCCGTGCGGCCCAGCAGCGGACTTTTGGCGACATGATGCAATCGCACATTGAAGCTCGCTTAATGTGAAAGTATTATCTAATTGAGGATGTTGGGCCCAGTAGCAAGCACTAGTTTTTAGCTTAGCCAACACTACTGAAATATCAAATTCTGCACATTGCGATGAAAAAGCAGGTCTGGAAATAAGCTCACAAAATTCATCTGAAACTATTATTTCACACGTGTCCCGAGCTACAGCGAGAGCATGAAATGGGAAGCTCTGTGTTACAGGTCCGCTTAAAGAGCGAATTACTAGAAAAATTCTTGGGACAGCTGTGTGAGGAGACAGCGTGCCGCAGAAATCGCGCCAGCGCCGTTTGCCTAAATTTTCCATTCGTCTGCGCATTACATTGCGTATTTTCTGAGCGTTTCTGTATGCTTCTAAACTTCTGCTCCGTCGGTAAGCTCTTTTGGATCGACGTCAGATGGCTCTTAGGTGTTCATATTCTCCGTCAACTGCAGCATAATCTTTTGGAATTGGGACCTTCTTTGTGCATATGTTCATATTGTTCTGCAAAAATTCTGTAAATTTTTCCACTGTTGCATGTTGATTAATTTGATCCGTTAAGCGGTACCGAAAAGCTTGCCAGTCGGTTAGTCTGCTGTAACGCCTGATATCACAGTGCATGCTAGGGTGGTAAACAAGGATGGGAAAATGATCACTTCCGCGCGTTTCCATATCTGTTGTCCATCCCACACCATTCACTAGATCATGTGAACACAGGGTAACATCTATGCAGCTTGAGTAATTATATCCACGAAAGAATGTTGGCGACCCATCGTTTAAAACAATCAAATGTCATTTATCTATGGCGCACTAAATAACGTTACCCCGTGCATCACAATGATCCCTGCCCCAGATGGTGTTGTGTGCATTGAAGTCACCACATATAAATACATTAGAATGAGCTATTTTGAAGATATCCACTAGCGCTTCTACTGAAATCCGGTTTGAAGGTTGTAGATATAGATTAATCACGGTTATATAGAGCTTGCCAAAGGATACTTTACATACTATGAATTCCGGGAAGTCTGAATCACTGGACTGAATTTGATAAGATGGTAGGTGCTTTCTGACGCACAGGAGCACTCTGCTAACAGCACCTTGACGAGAAGTCTTGTATATCACATAATTTGAGAGGCGAAAGTCGTCATTGATTCCCGCCTCTTGAATGCAAAGTATTGGGAAGTTGTACTGCACAAGCAGTTTACGAAAGTCAGCACACTTCCTTCGAAGACTGTTGGCATTCCACTGAAATATGGATACATTTTTGTAACGGTTATTCATGCTCTGCCTGCCGCAGTTTTGGCCCGGATTGTTGACACAATAGTGCTTCTAGAGGCAACAAGGCTTTCACTTCTGGTAGGTTGTTTGCCTCCGGCAGAGCAGACAGGATTGCCTTAAGAGCTGCGAAAAGCATTGCCAAAATCAGTTGTGTCACCGATGCTGTTGTCTGTTCGCTATTAGCAGGTGCTACTCCTGCAGTAGATGAGTAAGGTCGCTGAGAGAAATGTGTCCGAGTACTGGAGCTTTCTTGTGTATTACTTTCTGCCTGTTGTCGTCTGGGTTTCCGTAGCACTGATGCATAAGACTCGGCACTTGACTGTGATCCTCTTGATTGGTCTCTTGATTGCACTGTTGGTTGTTCTCTAGAGGAGGAATAGCTTGTTGATGCTCTTGGCTGTGGTGGTTCCGGTGCCCGCTGAGGTGGGTGATCTGGCGCTGGATGAACAATCTCAGGGTTTGGGGCGAGTTCATTGCGTCGCGGTTGTCTTCCATGGATTAGTTCATGTCGACGCATTTGTGCCGCTGCTTTCTTCTGAGGGCAGCCTGAGAAGGAGGCGGCATGGTTCTCCGCACACTTTGCACATTTAGGCTGAAGAAGTGACTTGCAATCCTTGTGGTCATGATCTTCTGAGCAGATTTTGCATCGACGTGTGCTGCGGCAGGTTTTCGCCATGTGCCCAAATCTCTGGCAGTTATAGCAGTGAAGTGCGGGTCCTAGGTATTCCTCGACAGGGTGACTGGTGAAACCCAAGTAAATTCTTCCTGGAATAGGGCGATCGTCTCTGAAAGTCAGAATTGCCGTGTGAAGTGGACGTGACTGCACTGCTCCATCTTCTTGCCGGGAATATCTTATCTGTCTGCGTGCCGATATAACTTCTGCGTCTTTCAAGAAGTCTAGGAGTTGTGCGTCTGTATACTGCAGAAGCACATGTTTTACATTCCCAACGTTTCGCGTGTATGACTCGGGGATGAAGGGCTTGACTTCCAGGCCGCCTACACTTGAGAGCATCAAAAGGCGTTTCGCCGACGCTAAGGAAGCAACGCTGACACTGAAGCTTCCATCTCTGTTCGTCCTGAAAGACTGTACTTTTTCTTTGGCAGCGGAAACTATTTCGGCAGACACTCGGTTTGGATTTACTTGGCAAAAAGTAGTACCTTCACTTGTTGGGCGAAATACAACCGGAATGCCTTCGGCTCGCTTTTTCTTGTACGTGACCAAAGGGGATTTGGAGCCGGCACACTTGCCGACATGACGCTAATGCCGCTGTTGCTGGTGCAGGTACATTTGGTCCTTGTCTCGGCGGTTCGTCTCGAAGCAGAGGAACACGGGGCATGGCCTTTTTCGTCGAAGCCCTGGATAACGTCTGCAATATCTCGGCTATCGTCCACCCGTGTGCATGAATCGTCATCTATCGTTGGCAGCATGCGTGGTGCGAACCGTGGATGGATCAGCGAGGACCGACCAATCGACTTCGACCAACAGGACCCACGTGATGCCGATCAAGGCTATATAGACACTCGGCGCGATGGCTTCGTGGGATTTGGAGCCGGCACACTTGCCGACATGACGCTAATGCCGCTGTTGCTGGTGCAGGTTAGTCATTACTATCAATCTGAATTTCAGAAGCTAGTGTGTGCGTTGCCGGCTCCTCCCACGATGCCAAGTGTTTGTAACAAAGATCGCGGATGCAGAATGCACAGATTGCGTCTGAAGGGATTCCGTTTATTTTCCAACAGAGTGCTCTACTTGATTTTGTTGTTAATACTCGCGGGGGACGTTGAACTAAATCCAGGGCCTACTAACGCACCGGAGATGGAACTGCTGCAATGTTTGCGCAGTGGGCAGGAAAGTTTAATTTCAAAGTTAAACGGCATCGAAGCCAGGTTCGAAAGGAATGAGAACATGCTGATGGAAATGAAAAATAATCTCAGCCAAACTCAGAACCAGATAAAGGACATCAGTGTGATTGCTACAGAACAGGCAGCTATAATACGGCATCTCATGCAACAGGTAAAAGATTTGCAGAAGAAAACAAACGACCTAGAGAACAGAAGTCGCCGGGAAAATCTTGTTTTCTATGGTGTTGAAGATAAACCCTCAGAATCATGGGATGAATCCGAAGCTATAGTAAAGAACATTTGTAAAACGAGCCTTGGAATTGAGCTCGGGTCTCTGGAAAGGGCACACCGCTTAGGACGCTATAAAGAAAATAGAAAAAGACCGATTATTGTCAAATTTTCCTTGAACAAAGACCGCCAGGCAGTGCTTCTTAATGCTAAAAAAATTCAGGATTCGCTGTACAGTGTCGGCGAAGATTACTCACCTGAAACAAGAAGTATTAGGAAGAAGTTATGGGAATACGCTAAGGCAAAAAGAGAGGATAAGAACAATAAAGTAAAACTGAATTTTGACAAACTGATTATCAACGGCAGGGCTTTCAGGTGGGATGAAGACAAAGAAGAGGTCGTCCCTTTGCGTAGGCAGTGACAGACCAGAAAAAAGCAGAAGTACCGATGTCGACGACTCGTTGCTGTTGTCGTGAACTGCCGAAGCGTCGTTAATAAAACAGCCGAACTTTCTGGGTTGATAGAAAGTGTTGACGCTGACATAGTCCTTGGCACAGAATCTTGGTTAAAGCCTTCAATTGCTGATAGTGAGGTGTTTCCAGAAAACTACGTCGTCTATCGCAAAGATAGGCCCACTGCAGGGGGGGGGGGGCGTCTTTTTGCTTGTTCATTCATCACTACAGTCTTCAGCAATTGATTACAAGTGCAATGCACTGGAGTCTGTATGGTGCAAGATAGTCCTATCAGATAATTTCACGTTCATTGTTGGTGTGGTTTATCGCTCGCCCAGCTCGGATATCAGCACAGTGCAAACATTATATGAAATTCTCACAGAGGCGTCAGCTCAGACGATACTTCTTGGGGGGGATTTTAATCTGCCTGGGTTATCTTGGTGCAATGATACGTGTTTAAGTTCTGGCGGGCGCATGAACCTTGCGATGAAAAATATTGTAGACACGTTTGGTCTGACGCAGTACGTTACCGATCCTACTCGCAATGGCGCTGTGTTAGACTTGCTGTTTTGTAACTCGCCGGATTTCATAAGAAATGTGGATGTCATTCCGGGAATTAGCGACCATCTGGCTGTTGTTGCCGGTATCCATAAAGAAAAGAACCGTGCGAAGTTATCCACGACTAGGAGGGTCTACTTTTATGAGAAGGGTGACTACGATGCAATTTCTGAGAAACTTATTAATTTCTTTTCAGTCTTCGAGTGCTTATCTGAGGAGCGTAATGTGCACGATATGTGGGACAATTTTAAGAATATGTTAGTCGAGCTGGTAAGTGTACATATCCCCAATGTTGATTCTTCACGGCTTAAAAAGCACAAACAGCCATGGGTAACAACACACATACTAAAGCTTATCAAGAAAAGGATGAGGGCATTTAACGCATTCAAGAAAAGCAAATCAGCTGCTCATTTTACAAAGCTACATACGATTACACGCGAATATAAGCTAAAAATAGGAAAAGCTAAAGATGACTACTTCAGCGAGCTGAGCAACAAAATGAAATCAAATCCTAAAATGTTTTGGAAGTACTTAAAACAGTGTGGATCAGATTCCTTCGGAATACAGGAGTTAAATTGTAACGGTAAGATAATTATGGAAGACGAAGATAAAGCTGCCTGCCTAAACGACTTCTTTCATTCGGTATTCTTACCCAAACATACCTGTCATATTCATCAACCTACAACTAATATTTCGCCTATGCTTCCTGTTGAGCTTAGTATTAATGGAATTGAAAAACTATTGAAAGATATTGATGAGAGTAAATCTAGTGGTCCGGATGGTATTTCTCCACGTGTACTCAAACGTTGCGCGGGGCCAATTTCTATGTACCTTTATTTAATTTTTGAAAAATCTTTATCGACAGGTGTTTTACCCCATCACTGGAAAATTGCACACGTTGTTCCGATACATAAAGGTGGGTCCAAGAAAGACGTTGGTAACTACAGGCCAATATCACTTACGTCTATCCCGTGTAAAATACTTGAACATATATTATACAAACAAATGCTAAATCATTTAAATAAGCATAAGGTACTAATTAACGAGCAGCATGGATTTCGTAGGGGACTATCTTGCACAACGCAACTAGTTGAGTTTTATCATGACATAATATCCAGCGTAGATGCGGGAGGACAGGTAGACGGTGTGCTCCTGGATTTTCGGAAAGCCTTCGACACAGTATCACATTCACTCTTATTGTTTAAACTTAATACCCTACACATTGATGCAACTGTTTTTAAATGGATTGAATGTTACCTTTCCCAAAGAAGGCAATGTGTAATACTTAATGGAAAATGCTCCGAATATTCAAATGTTACGTCAGGAATCCCACAGGGCTCCGTTCTAGGTCCGTTATTATTTTTGGTGTACATTAATGATATCTCTGCCGGAATTTCATCTTCTATACGGTTGTTTGCGGATGACTGTGTTGTGTACAAAAAAATTTTCCATCACAATGATACAATTGAACTTCAGAACGACTTATCAATCATTCATGATTGGTGTACTAAATGGAAAATGACTTTGAACATAACAAAGTGTGTACATCTCTCATTTACTAAAAAGAAGAAACCAATTCAGTCACGGTATCATCTGAACAACGTACTACTGAAGCAAGACAGTACGTATAAGTATTTAGGTGTGCTACTGTCGTCTGAATGTTCGTGGAAACCACAGGTAGACAGTATCATAGCCAAAGCTGGTAAAGCTTTGAATTTCATTCAGAGAAACCTGCGATGTTCACATGCCAATTTAAAACGTATGGCATATACAACTTGTGTTCGACCACTCTTAGAATATGGCTGTGTTGTGTGGGACCCCCACGAGGTAACCTTCATTGCCGCTCTGGAAAAAATACAAAACCGTGCTGCCAGGTTCGTCTTGGGGCGGTACGGAAGAAAGGAGAGCTGCACTGCAATGAAGGCTGAGCTAGGATGGGAATCACTTTCTACCCGCCGCAATAAACTGAGATTAAAATTTCTATATTCGATTTACTACAATAAAACAGGAATTAATAGGGAAATTTACCTACAGAAACCTCATTACATCTCAAAACGAACTGATCATAGTTGCAAAATCCTCGAGTATCTTGCCAAGACGAACATGTATGCCAACTCATTTTTTGTTCGAACAATTAAACAGTAGAATAGGCTGACTGAAAAGCAAGTGCATTGTGTGAACGAAGGTGAATTTTATTCCATGTTGTAACCCCCCTGCTGTAACGCCTTCGGGCGCTGCGGGGTAATTGATGAATAAAGAATAAAGGATAAATGGTGCATCTTCACCCATCTCTTCTTCATCACTTAGCTCATAAGTCAATGTTCTATCATCGTACTTGCCGTCTTCTAGGCGAGGTTTCTTGGTCTCGGCTTCACCATCAGCCATCATTAGTGAATTCGCTGAAGTTGATTCTGAGTTGGGGAGAACCAAACGTGCCGGCTTTATGAAGCTTTGTGACGCTTGCAAGGCTCCAGGCTTTTCATTACGGCCCGTAGCGTCATTCATAAGGCTTGTTACGTTTGGACGAGCATAAGGCTCGTGACGATGTTCTCGGCTCCCGACCACCGTAGCGGCAGGGTAATAGTCAGGTCTTCAAAAAAGAAATGTCGTACCTGTAAGGCGCCAGGTTCGTTGAATCTTCACCCGAGGTCTCGTTAATCAATCGTCGTCAAAGGTAACCGTAACTGCCAAAAAAACCAGAAAACTCAGAGCACCACATAAAAACAACTACCGAACAGATACACTTCTTCTTCTTCTCGGTGCATGCGTTATTACTCCTTTCAATATATTGATCAAATGAATCCGTGGTTCAAACATGAAGTGTAGACAGAGCAATGACTGGGCAAATTAACCATTTCATTATTTCTGATAATCGACTAATGGTCCCGTGCATGGTAGTGCGCGCCTCATCATGCGTTACCTACATGTAAGTCGCCAGATGTCAGCGGGATCTCATACACCACTCCTATACCTTAAACATAAAAACGACCTTGTATGCTTCTTGCCGGATCCATTAGCATGATGGTTATAGCGTGAAATACGCGCACACAACCTCGCGAATTTTCATAATGCAGAGAACGCCGTGATGATCCGTATACGTTCACAACCTTAAAGTTATCCGACACTCTGCGCACGTAAGGTAGCATTTGTGGTAAAATCCCACGCAAGTGTTGACGAAGTCGCTTGACAACACACCTGCAACCTGACAACATACGTACAGAAGAAAAGCAAGGTCTACGCCACAGACATAAACGTTAATCACAACCGTAAAGCAGCGATAAGTGAAGAAGAGAAAGACAGAATGTGGCAGTCTCGTCGTGAAAGAGAGAGAGACAGAGAAACAGGAAAGGAAAGGCAGGAAGTTTAACCGGAAGAGCTTCTGGTCTGCTACCCTGCAGTGCGGGTCGTCGTGAACGTAGCGCTTCTAACCCCCGTATTAAAAAATGCGCCCTAACTTGAAGCCTATGCTTGATTTGAACTATATGACACCTGGCATGAACGTGCCCAAGACAGCCATTCCGCTGCCTTCGGTGCGTTCACGACATGCGTAATCCAGGTCAAGTCTAGCATAGGAATTATGTTAGGGCGTATTTCTGAATATGAGGGCAGGACTGTGCAGCACAAAGCAAAAAAAAGTATCAATCATAGCCGCGAAGGACGCCTCCACCTTGCTCCTGAGCAGGCCTCTACCGCGGACGCGGATCGTTACTTCAGCAAACATTTCTTCAAGGACCCATACGACTTGCGTGCAGCGCTTGTGACCATCTGCGGTTCACGTCATACGTGGCTAAACTTCCCGAAAAATTCGTTGTTACGTTGGCAAAGGAATTCCCGTCGGAACATGTAAGTTAGTTTTCAGGTGGTGGTGGTGGTAAACATTTATTGCTTGAGCCTTTTGCAACATTACTTGTGAGGGGGCTCAGGAGCGCGTAGGGTGTCCGGGAGTTTGTGGCCCTCGGCGACCCTCAGAGCCCAGTCCACCAGCCGTATTTGGTCGGCTGGGTTGGAGCTAGACACCGCGGTCTCCCATCCCTCGACGTCGGTGAGTTGCCACTCAGAGGGTGGCTGGAGCTCAGGGCATAGGAACATAATGTGATGGAAGTTAGCTCTAGGTGCGCCGCAGAGCGTACATTCCTGTTGATATAGGCCTGGATGAACCAGGACGAGGAAAGCTGGAGAAAGAAAAGTTTGTGCCTGAAGCTGGCGCCAGGTACTTTGTTGGAATTTTGTTAAGGATTTATCTGGGGGAGGGTATCTCAACCGCATTTCGCGGTAGTGGAGGGTGATCTCGTGATATTCGACCAATCGGTCTCTGGCGTTATCCAGGTCATCGGACGGCGTGGCTCGGTTGACGGCTACTCGAGCGATAGAATGGGCCATCTCATTGCCTGGATGGCCTGCATGCGCGGGCACCCAGATGAGCTTAATTGGTCTGAGGGGGGTCTGATGATTGAGAATTTTCAGTGCCGGTTCATGAACTCGGCCTTTCGAGTAGTTGCGGATTGCAGTTTTTGAATCACTAAGGATAACCTCGGCAGTGGTGGTTGAGATGGCCAGCGCTATGGCAGCCTCCTCCGCCTCTATGGACGTGCGCGCGTGTATTGTGGCAGCTGTGATGTAACCAAGTTGATGGGAGACTGCACTCACGGCATAGGCTGGTTTCTGTGGGTAACAAGCGGCGTCGACACACACAGTGAGGTGGTCGTGTTGGTGTTGTTTGTAAAGGGTTTTGCCCTGGTCTGCCTGCGTGCCTCGTGATGCACGAAGTGCATGTTTTTAGGCAGGGGGAGAATAGTGATGCAGTTTTGTATGTCCGATGGTAGAGGACATGTCTGATGTGCCTGGGAAGTCGGGATTAGTCCTAGTTTGTCCAGGATGTGCCGACCTGTGGTGGTAGAGGACAGCCTCTCAATTTGGGCTGTGCGATGGGCTTCCGTGAGCTCATCAAATGTGTTATGTACCCCCATGCGAAGGAGGCGCTCGTTTGGCGTGTGCCTGGGGAGGTTAAGTGCAGTCTTATACGCCTGACGTATAAGGGCATCCACTTTTTCTGTTTCCGTCCGGTTGAGATGTAGGTATGGGAGTGAGTATAGTACTCTGCTTATGACAAAAGCCTGCACTAACTTTCTCAAATCATGCTCTCTCATCCCATTGTGTCTATTGGCTATCCGCTTAATCAGGCGCATAGTGTGGTGTACTGTGGTGGTGAGTTTGTTCAAGGTCGCTGTATGTCTGCCGTTGTTCTGCATGACCATGCCAAGCACCCGTAGCTGTGTGACCTCTGGAATGGAATACGTCTTCATGTGGATACGGATGCTAGGGTTTGGAGTTGGGTCTGTGCGACTCTTCGGGGGGTGAAGAACAAGAAGTTCCGACTTGGTGGGGGAGCACGCGAGACCTATTGCCATAGCCCGCTCCACCACCACATCGGCCCCTGCTTGTAAGGTCGCCTCCATGTCGCCTATGCTGCCTGTATTGGTCCACAAGGTGATATCATCTGCATACAGGGAGTGCGAGACGTTGGGAATATTTGCCAGGTCTCTGGCCATGGGAATGAGAGTAAGGTTAAAGTGTAGTGGCGAGAGCACTGACCCTTGCGGTGTGCCTCTGCTACCCAGTTGGACCTTGTCTGTTGTCAGTTCTCCCACAGTAAGGACCGCAGTCCTGGCCTGTAGGAAAGCTGTGACATAGGCGTGAGTTCTCCCGCCTACGTGTAGATCGGATAAGGCATTCAGCACTGCGGTATGTTCCACATTGTCAAAGGCCTTGGTCAGGTCGAGTGCTAGTATGGCTCTTGTGCGTTTGGCATGCCGGGGGTGCACGACTTCTTCAGAGAGCTGAAGCATGACGTCTTGCGTGGATAGATGCCCGCGGAAGCCAATCATTGTGTGAGGGAAGAGATTATGTGTTTGCATATGCTGTTGGAGTCTTTCTAGTATGACATGTTCGAAGAGCTTACCTAGACATGAAGTGAGTGAAATCGGACGTAGGTTTTTTAGATCTAGCGGCTTGCCTGGCTTGGGAATAAAGGTTATCTTTGCATGGGTCCACTGTGGTGGGAGGGTTCCTGCGGCCCAGTGCGAGTTAAAGAGTTGGGTTATCGCCTGTATCGACCTGTCATCAAGGTTTCGAAAAGCTTTGTTCGTGATGTTATCCTCCCCTGGAGTGGATGTGGTTCTGAGCTTATGTAAGGCTGCGCGGACTTCCCAGACAGTGATGTCTGCATCTAGTTCTGGATTGTCCTGGCCGGTGTAAGGAGGTAAGGGGACCCTTGTGCGGTCCGCCAGATATAGGGTTTGGAGAGAGTCCAGTAGTGCTTTGTCTTCCGCTGGGTTGCTGTGCAGCAGCCGCGAAAGACTCTTGCGCTGTTGGATCTTGTTATTTTCGGGGTTTAGCAGCCATCGCAGGAATGACCACGTGTCCTTTAGGCCTAAATTCGCGCTCATGCGGTCGCAGAGCTGCCCCCACTGTTGGCGTGTTAGGTGTGTTGCGTGCTCTTCTATTTCCCTGACAAGGGCCGCGATTCGGGTTTTGAGTTTGCGATTGTGCTTATTTGCTAGCCACCGTTTCTGGAAACTGTTGTGTGCCTCCCACATGTGTAATAGCCTACTGTCTGCGAGTTCTGAGTCTGACGCGGTTGGTACCTGGGATGTGGCCATTGTGGTATCTGCCATTAGTTGCTGCACCCACGTGTCCAGGTTATCGATGGTTTCAGGTGCGGCTGCTCTAATCCTTCGAAACCTGTCCCAGTCAGTGATGGCGACTTGGCGGCGTTGTGTCTTGGAGAGCGTACGGGTAGGGATGTAGGTGCTAAGGATGAAGTGGTCACTGCCCAATGAGTTGAGCGTATTGAGCCATGTACCATTGGGTAAGTGCTTAGTGAGAGTAAGGTCCGGGTTTGTGTTATGTTGGACACTGTTGCCGATCCTTGTGGGAAAATTAAGATCGTTGAGGAGCGAGAGCCCCTCATTTTGGATGAGCGTCCACAGCGTGGTACCCTTCCGGCAGTTCTTTCTGTATCCCCAGGCAGTGTGGTTTGCGTTGAAGTCGCCCACTATTACTAATGGGTTCCTTCTGCAAATGTCTAAGGTTTTACGTATCGCCGTTACTAGCGGGGATGCAGGGCCCTTGGGGGGGCTGTAGATGTTGAGCACAAACAGACTGGTGTCGTGTCTGTGTTGGGGAAGAAGTTCTATGAGCACTCCATCAATGTCCGGAATATCAAGTGGATGGAGCGTAGCTGTATAATTTCGGTGTAACATTGTGGCTACCCTGCTGGAGGTCGCATTGGCGATCTCGAAAGGTGTGTAATTAAGGAGCTATGCGGGCCCTTGTGTTTCTTGTAGTGCTATGATTGTGGGCGTTTGATCTGTGGGCAGGGACTGTAGGTGGAGTTGGAGGTTGCTGCGCTTAGCCCTGTAACTCCGGCAGTTCCACTGCCAAACCACGGCCCCCTTAGGCCGTGCTGCCATGATGATGACTGTGAAGGGACTCGGCTACGGAGGCCGAGGTTGTAGAATTTGAAGCTAGCAGCCCATTGAGCTGAGTTTGTATCTGAGACACGGTTGCTTCCTGGGTGCCCTGCCGTTTCTCGAGCGCCGTGAGTCTATTAGCTATATTTGCCATCCAGGCGGTATTGTCTTTCTGCATGGCCATGAGGCTTTGTTGCATGCTTGGGATAGCGTTTGCAAAGTCTGCCATGGAAGTGGTCCCGTTTTGAGAATTTTCTCCGCTACCATCAGGCTGCGCACGGCGCTTCTGAGGGGGATTCCTGGTGGGGGACGTTGCTTGTGACGGAAGGTTAGATGCCTGCGTCGCAGAGGGGGGTCTGACAGAGGGAGCCCTAGCGGCGGGTGGGGGATTAGGAGAGTCGGTTCTGCGCGTATGCATGTCGCGTTTAATCAGTGATTGAATTTGTTAGCGTAGTTCGGCGATTTCGGCACTTTGTTTCCACAGTAAATTCTTCCTTGCATGTGGGTTTCTTTAACGTTCCCATAGATCAAAGTACGTGAAAGCTTTAGCTCGCCTCCTCGTTAAAATGAGGCCGCCGCGGACAGCTGACCTCCGTGGTCAGCAGCAAACAGCCATAGTCACTGAACTATCGCAACGTGTCCGATGAATTAAGGAAGAGTTCGCTATGCTGTCAGATAGGCGGGTACATTCAGCATGGCGCTCTTTTAAAGCAATGCTTTCTTTGCGAACCGCATCGGACTTTCCTGACCGTCGCTGCCGTCTGCTGCTGCTGCAGCTCGATCGTGCGTTCTAGCCGAATAGCTCACACTCGGTTGCGTGACGGTGGCGCCATTTGGTTTTGATAGCTGCCACTACCCCGGGAACGCTGCGCCTAGCTGCTTCTCGCTGCCTAGCTTTTCGCTGTTCGGTGGCATTACTTTCTTCGCAGGAATTCGCCGCTGTCCGCAAACGCGCCGTCTCCACTTTTGTAATCTTGGCCGATGGCTTTGAAGCGCAGAAATCTTGCCACAATGCATAATGCCGATTCCCGAGTGTCATTTTCACCGCAATACAGCAATGTAACACGGATGAAGCTTACGCAGTATATTGCGGTGAAGCATACCAAGAGCTGAAAGGGGCAACTGTGACGGGGCATGGTAAGTATTCTTTAATCACACATTCAAGCACCCACCGTCTCCTGTCTAAGTATGAGGTACGATACGCCTAAGTATACTGGCAAGCCTTCAGAGCTATTTCGGATGTGCCTGTGACGATTACAGTTTTTGGGGCGGTAAAGAGTATGCGTAATTTTTTTCCGATGTTTTCGCAGCCCCTAGGGAGCCCAAAAAATTTAACGTTGGTAGCTAGTTTCATGTGATTACTTCCTGCGTAGTGTAAAACCACCATATAAACCCATACGTAGAAAGATAATGATAAAGTTGTATGGTAGGTAAAGAAGTTTGGGCTAACTAGAACGCATTATTTTCTATCGGTTCTCGTCCATATGTATTGTAGGCATAATTTTGGCTTCAAGCTTAGTGTGAGCCCTATGCCAACTTTGTCAACCTGTTAGGTAGCGCTATGAGATCTTGCTAGCGAGTTAATACTTAAGAATGAAGTTCTGGTTTGTGATTTCTTATTCACATTTCATTTGTCTGTGACGGTACATCTTCTTACATACAAGGGTGCAGCAGTAATTAAATTATAGAAATTAAGTGCCGGCCAAAGAATTCATTTCGTGGAATGCCAAAGAATCCAGCATTATGGAGGCGCGCGCTGCAGCGGATTCAGCGTGTGGGCGTCTCTATCCCCTGAGCCGGTATAACCTAACACTATTCCAATCTGTTTTGATGTCCATACGGGAGAGGTCTGAGCCACCACGACCTGACCTACCACGAAGGGCTAGTGTTGGATTTGGAATAAAAACAGATTGAAATAATTTTACATTATACCAGCCCAGGGTTGGTTGCGCCTCTCTGGGTCTGTTATGTAAGAGTTGGGGTCGGACATGTTAAAAGGGGTAGCTGGCCCATGCCGTCGTCCAACCGATCCACGCTAAGGACGTTGTTGAAGGGAAGAGCATGTTCTCAATGAGCAGGAGCTCGGAGTACTAGGTTTATTTACAAGATCTACATCAGGAGCGGAGAACGTTACGCCTCATAAGTCTAGCATGACTGCATAGAAGCTCACTACGCCGCCGGCTAACAGTAACAGCGATGACATATGGTGAGACAGAAAGTGTTACCGCGTCGACTGCACTGCATAACTTGAGGACATTTTCGGCTATTATCATGAGTATCGCCGCGGGAATGTACAGTTCGATCGTAGTGCCAACGACGTTTTCGGCTTTACAGGAAAGCGTGCGCAGTGCCGTCGCTCGACCCACTTCTTCCCCATACTAGTACGCTGTAGCTACAAAGCACGCGTCTACCTCCCCGCGTTCTGACTGGCTTTGTTATGTTGTTATCTCTGTTATGTAGGAATGGCTTTCAGGGAAGCACAGTAGTTCATAACTCTGGCTTCTCTGTGTCGTATGTTGGTGAAAATCTTCAGGCACAAGTACGAAAGTTTGCATGCACTGGACGGTTTCAGTATAAGGGAAATGTGTTTAAAATTAAACTTAAGACACTGCTTAAGGCATACAGCGCTCCTGTTGGTTTATTCTGTGTTCCTTCGTGGTTTCGAAGTGCGCCTCCACATTACATATATTCCACCAAAATTCAGAATGACCTGCTCCAAACTGCTTCAAAATTAAATTTTATCTGCTCTAAATTACTCCAAAATGAAATTTAGTGCTCTAAGATGCTCCAAAACGGAATTTTACTTGCACCAGAAATTGCTCCAAAGTGACTTAGGGCAGTCCCATCCCTGTGCACGGTGTAGGAGTTGAGGAGGACTTTGGGATGAAAAACTTGGGAGGTTTATTTACATTATGTACAGTGAGAGTCAATTAACAGTCATAGCAGTCATTACGGACCGGTTAACTCGCCGTGGTTGCTCAGTGGCTATGGTGTTGGGCTGCTGAGCACGAGGTCACGGGATCGAATCCCGGCCACAGCAGCCACATTTCGATGGGGGCGAAATGCGAAAACACCCGTGTGCTTAGATGTAGGTGCACGTTAAAGAACCCTAGGTAGTCAAAATTTCCGGAGTCCTCCACTACGACGTGCCTCATAATCAGAAAGTGGTTTTGGCATGTAAAACCCCAAATATTATTATTACGGGCCGGCAGCAACTCGGACGCTGCGGCCCGTCGCAAGAAGTTCGAGAGAGATGAATCAAGGGATGCTCTAGGAATGCTATGGAATGCTCCTCTGCTGCTCCCGGTCTGCGTCTTTTAAGCCCTTCGGTGTCTCGACACGTCACGTTCGGCCAATGGCAAAGCCCGCTCATGTGACGCCATTTTCGGCCATTGGTAGGCGCCCGTGCGATGGAGTCACACCCGGCGAAGAGAGTCGCTGCTCGGGTGTTTGTCCGAGGGCTTTCTTCTCCCTGCGGTCTTGCCTTGCTGACTTGCAATGCGCCGTCAACATAGAGGGTAGTGGTGACGCCGCCAGGTTGTCACGGCGCATCACAGCCGTCTTTCTTCTGGACCCACTTTACCCGCAACAGTGCCAGGATGGAAGAGCCCCTTCCCTTCACTTTCGGGAAAAGCCAAGCAGTGAATAGTTCCACCGGCTGCACACGAAGTGGGGTCCACCAACTTGTTTGCACGTGCCATGCCTCTGGAATGTGGCATCCGTGTTTCTGCGCCCCTGAATTAGCTGTGGTGCGATTCGATGTGGTCTGGGGAACTCGAAGTAGGCTCAGGAAACGGCCCCGTATCTAACAACGGCAATCCACCTTTCTGGCCAGAACGCAAAGCGCACAATCACGTTTCTCCAGCGTTCTCAAGAAACGCTCTCAAGAAAGCAAGAAAAACAACAAATCAGCACAGCACACCAATGGTGGAAGGCAAAAAAGGAAAGAAAGGAAAAAATAACACTAAACACAGTGCGGATACCACGCACTGCGGGAATCGATGTCAGCGAAGCTTACTGTGGTGTTTGCTGTGATCGACGATATTTAGCGGTGATGTCGATGGCGAATGTTCATATTCTTCAATGTTCAATACGAGAGTGGTGAGTTGATGTTAGTCGTTACCTTGCATGCACCACTGCTGTTTGTCTGCTAGCGCACAGAACACACATGGGGTCGTGTTCGTCTGAGGCATTGTTGTGCTCCATTGTTCAGAACCTCTGAAAGGGCTCAGAACTATCATTGCCCCACATGGCACATCGCATTGTGACAGAAGTGTTGGCGGCATTATGGGGCTGCAGAAGTCAAAACCACAATCGGGTTATGAGGCACGCGGTAATGTGGACTCCGTATTAAGTTTTAAACCCTGGTGTTCTTTAACGTGCACCTAAATCTAAGTGCAGGAGCGTTTTTTCACTGCCGCCGAAATGCGGCTTAAACGGTCGTGATCGAACCAGCAACGTCGAGCAATGCCATAGCCGCCTTACTACCGCGGTGGGCAGAGAAGTGTTGGTTTGACGTGCGACCGCTTACGTAGTGTCGCCTAGATCCAAGGCTGATTTAATTCGGCTTTGCGTCTGCACGCCCAGCGTCAGTTGCCCGCTTGACAATTTGCGTGGTGCTTATTCTTCTGGAATAGCAGAAACGTACCACACCATACCTTCCGCTTGCCGTCACCCGCTGTCGTGTCTAGTAGTGTTTACCTTCTCACGTCGCCTTTTCCCTCTCCCGCCATTCCCCCATATATGGGAACCGTGGACGAAGAGTAGCAAGGCTGCTATTCAATCATTTAGTGACTGCGCCAGTTCGACCAATTCTCTCTCCTTCCCCAAGTCCTCTCCACCATTCTATCTACCTCTCCTCAGGACTGGCACGTTAATAGAAGGGTAAGTGCGGCAATTTCTGCAATGCTCTTGCGGGGGTCACGGAAAATTACAGCTGTGAAGAGGCTAATGTGACGACGCCCAGGGAGCTCTAGAGGGAATTGTCCAAATGCGACGTGATGTAATCATCCAAACGAGCTACTCGCATCGCCGTTTTTCTCTACGATTCATTTTACATGTGCATTCAGGCTCGCCCCCTCCCCCTTGGACGTTCCAATACAAATAAAATTAAGTCGGCCGACTTTCCATTTAAATACAGTACTCGGGTGCATGCTGAGCACGACTGCAGTTTAGCGTCGATCATGTTCATGAGTTCACAGAAATATCCCTTAAGGCTCCCGGGAAAAGCGGACTCCGAAAGTAACGCCTACGTGTCACGATCATCAGCTAACTTTGCTGATTTGCATACGAGGAAAAGTATTTTAATAATTAGGGCTCGAAGGCGAAGCTCCGATTGACATGGCAAATTAGTAGACAGCTATATGAAGAAAGGATAGTAGTTTAATCGCCCGTATAAACTTGTAATCATTCGCTTACTAACTAAATTAACAAGCATGGTGTCAGTTAGCACGAGCACATATGAACACATCACACTCACTTAGAGTGGACACTCGCTGTCAAACCGTTAATGTGAGCATGCGCGGCGGCAGCAGCGATACAACACAATACAAAGGAATGAGCCCTCTGCAGGTCGCCTTAAAAATAGGTGCGTTTGACCGCGCGCGGCTGTGCAAAACACGCACTTGGCGGATTAGAAGCCGCCCCCTCCCCCCTCCCTTTTGCACTGGCTGCTTGCTTTCCTCCATATATGGCGCGCGAGATTGAACCGCGATCGTCAGTTCCCCTTGCTCCCGGTCGTGAAATGCGCAGTTGCTACAGGCCGATCCACACGACGGACCAAGTCTGCGGGCCGATGAGTCACGTGATGCGACGTCACGGCCCACCGCTGTCCGGTCCGGCTCAGAGCACATCCACATGGCGGACCGCCGTAGCAGACGGCAGAGCAGACCAATCAACTACACTAACACTTTTTCGCGTTATCATTGTAATCATTCCGGCTCGAGTCCCACAAAGCTGGGAACTGCTTAACGAGGGATACAAAATCAAAAACCTCCTCGTCACTCCAAGAGGACATGGTGTTTAAGAAATAGATCTGCTGCACGCATGTGTAGGTGGACATGAAACGACTGGCTTTTGCTGAGCCGAAAACTAGATTCGATTTGTCTGAAGACAATCTGTCGCCGGACAACATTCGTTGGCTACGCCAAAATCGCTGCGGTTTGCATGCGGTCCGCCACCAAAAATGAAATGGGAAAAGCCTCGGCGATTTGTTGGACCGCGAGGGCCGTGGTCTTGCGCGGGCGAACGGCGGTCCGCACGAACTGGCGACGTCCCATCACGTGATGCGCGGACCGCGGTCCTAAAGATCAATTCGGTACGTCATGTGGATCGGCCTTACCGGAACACAACGCCGCCCCTTCCCTTCATCCCCCATCCCCCACGGCGGGTTTGTACTCCGCTTTCTTCGCGCACGCCAGATCGAGCCGCGATCGTCTTTTTCGGCTTCCTTCGCGTGCTTTCACTCGTATACATACAGCTTACGACGCGCGGCGGTAGTTTTATCGCCCTTGGACTTTATATCGAGAGCATTATGGCGACGCCGACCTCGACGGCGACTGTAAAAATGCGTCTGGAGTGTGCATCTACTTGCTATCACAATAAAAAAAAAATATGCACCCGCCATGGTTGTTCAGTGGCTATGGTGTTGGGCTGCTGAGCATGAGGTCGCGGGATCGTATCCCGGCCACGGCGGCCGCATTTCGATGGGGGCGAAAACGCCCGTATACTTAGATTTAGGTGCACATTAAAGAACCCCAGGAGGTCGAAATTTCCAGAGTCCTCAACTACGGCGTGCCTCATAATCAGAAAGTGCTTTTGGCACGTGAAACCCCATAATTTTTTTTTAAATAAAGAATGCTTGCAGATGTCAATTCCATGCCCTGTGGGGAATCTATATCATGCGCAGAATTTTCAGTATACCTGGCTATACAACATCTTTTGAGGTTCCGCAACGTGGTACCAGGTGGACCGAGATGTTTATCTAAGGTAGTGTTCCTGTATATGTATATGCTCCCGCAGGGAGCAGAGTTGCGCATAACTATTCTGGCGCGGCTCGCACCGCTATTCGCCAAGCGTTATCACGTTGCTCAAAATGACGTGAAATGTTTAACTGCATTGCTGAGAAGCCAACTTTACTGGCGTGACGCTGACTCGTCCTTTCCGTCAGTGTCATCAACATTACAATAAGTGGACCGTCGATCGTGCGTTGTATGCATCGGCTCCGGACTGTAGGTACGGTATTGGGCGATATAATGTCAACGACCTTGTTGAACTCACAAGAAACACATTCTATTGACACTTGTGTACCAGTATGACGGGGTGCAGCGTAGTAAAGCGCACAAACCGCACGGACGGTGGCAAAGCTTTTTACGCGGTGCCATGCGGACAGACAGACGTGCCGTATGGCTACTGCGTCGGCTGCGAAAGGGACCAGGATGTGCGAGATGCGTTCGCCTTGTTTAAAGAGGTGAGCTGAGCTTGTTTGCACTAAAGGAACATTTATCTCGAGTAACAACCCTGTTTACGCTGAGATGAGCGCGCCTGGCATGACAGGGTGTTGCACGGTTTTTGGCGTATATGTGCAGCGCGACACAGGCGCGGAACAAAGAATGAACGACATGTCTCTGTCGCGCTGCGCATATACACCAAGAATGTTGACTTACCAACTATGAGGCTATGCGGGTCTGGAACACTGTGTTCAAAACAGAGTAAATACTAGCAGATGCAGTTTGCCCGCTGCACCCTGGTTTTTATCTGCTGTGTTTTTTATTTTATTTTTTGCCGGCGTTCTAATTTTCGTGCAACGTTGATGTGCTAGTGCTAATGTTTTGTAGTAAGCAAAAACCTCGCGCGCTCCCGCTTATGAGACAGCTGTGATAGCTTCAGCATTTACCGCCCGCAATATTTTTCTTCTTAGATTGATCTTAGTCAACATGAGAAATGGAAAATTCGGCCTGTATGCTTAATAAGCGCTGTGTTATAGTAAATTGGCCTGAGTGGTATGAAGAGGTCAAGAAAATGTGATCTCATATTACAGTCTGCAATGTGTGAATAATAACTTTGCAAGTTTACCATTTTGATGTGATTACGCAATAAAAATGTCCTCTTGTTACTGTTAATAGCATGTTGCCGTTCCAGTTGCTTTGAATTCTACCCCCAAGGCTCCAAGAACCATCAATCTCGGCCTGCGGCCAGCAGCCGTTGGTCAACCATTCCCTTTTACGAAATAAATTGAATCTAGAAGCTTCTGTACCTTGAATTGTTTTCTACTTGCAGATTCGCTTCTACGAAGCAGCTGTTTAGAGTGCAGTATGAATGAATCGTGAAAATTAGCTTTGCATAAAGTGTGTGCATGTGAACATTGAAATGCGTTTAAGTCTACGTGTCTGCACCGCATATATCGAAAACGTGTAGCTGCTGTGAACGACGCTTAGTGATGAATGGCGCTCTGATAACGGTCCCTGACATAACTGCAGGCACGATAGTTTGCTCGGCGACAATAATTAATCGGCTTTTCGGCAGCGAAATTACGCTCACATAATTGCCCACTTCTCCTGTGTGTTTTCTTTAAACATCTGTTAAAATGTTTCTTGCATTTCAGCCTCAGTGAGAAAACTTCATTTTCATGCTGAAAAACATAGCACCGCTTTTTGTTGCAAGGTACTGCGTGTTTGTACGCGAACTTTTTTTTTGAGCTGTGAGAGCCACGGTTGTAATCAGGACATTATTTGGTGGATCGAGGGGGGTCCTACCTGCTATATACACGGATCGTCCCTGATATATATATATATATATATATATATATATATATATATATATGTACCAGAAAAAAAGCAGTTATATATATATATATATATATATATATATATATATGTGTGTGTGTGTGTGTGTGTGTGTGTGTGTGTGTGTGTGTGTGTGTGTGTGTTTGTGTGCGTACATATACAAACTAAAAATTTCGGGTGGTTGTAACCCTACCTCACTCCGGCTGCGGCAATGGTTCGAGCGTATAGCCTGTATTAAAAGGTGCCATCTTGCTGAGCACTTGCGAACAATTGCCGCATGTAGCTCACGACCAGCAGACAAAAAAATCAATTGGGACACCGCGCGGCATTTACGACCTGCGCGCGCGAGGAGTAGCTTCATTGCATAGTTGGAACATAATGCCGGACCTATGCGGAACTTTGCTCCCTGCGGGACCTTATACAGGACCACTAATCTAAGAGAAGCAGTAGTGGGCATGACGCGAGGCTGTGCGTGACGACAGCAGTAAGACGAAGATCGGATGATGGCGTCGGTATGATTTCTACTTCGGCTGTTCGGCGCTAGTTTACAACACGTGAATTGTTGGGTTCTGCATAGGCACACTGCCCGGGCATAAGAGATAGAAACGTGGATTATGGCGTCTTCTGGGACTAGGTGTTATACGCTCGTACGTATCTACACCTAATACATGTGGTCAATGTTGTAACGGCGCTGGGATTTGTACTCTGGCGAAGAAACGTTCAAACCTATTCGACTTGGGCCTATCATGAAGGCGGTGCAACGTATCACAGTTTCTACGTAGCGTTAGCTGCTACGAGAAAACGGCTGGGCAAAGTCGGCCGGTACCGAAGGCAATCCAGTCTAACACAGCGTCTCAAAGCACTAGCTGCCCCGAGGGAAGAATGCGAGTAAGTGGCACGCGACGCACGCGCCAAATGTCCCTAGGGGCTAGTTGGCTTTGGCACAAGCTAGGACAAATCACGTGCGTGTTCTGGGTGTAATGAATGGCGCTTAGGCATAACATCGGCCAGCTGTGCTGCGAGACAGAGGAATGATCAAAGCATCGCTCGCGCATTTCTTTGTATCGAAGAGGCCTGAAACAAGCTTAGACAGAACCTAACCTTCCCCAAAGTGCCTAGATCGAAACGTTGGCCAGCCTTCTGAGGCACCTTATTCCTGTTTACAAACTTTAGATCAAGGCAAAGAATGTTTCGCAACATAATATTGGTACCCACACTTCGTAGGTATGGCACCCGCAGTGGAGCAATTACTGTGGCGCCGTGTTGCTGATAAAGAGGTCGCGGATTCGTTTCCGGGTCTCGGCGGCCGCATTATTACGGAGGCGGAATGCAACGCAAGCCCGTGTAACGTGCATTGGTGCACGTTAAGGAACCGCTGGTAGTCAGAACTCAGGCTGCCGTCCCAAAGTACGGGGCGCCTCATAACGACAGGGTGGTTTTGGCGCGTGAGACAACATAATTTAGTTTTATAACACAGAAATACCTTTATAGCCGAAATTGTTCAGTGCGTTTATTGAACTTAACTTTTCATCGCGTTGCTGTGTTCTATACATAGCAGCCAAACATTCCTTGAGATTTATTTACGGTCAGAATATACTGTGATAAATCCGGGTCTTCACTTGCACTGTAAACCAGCTATCGCTTAACTGTGTGACATATGAGCAGGCTTCGTCTTGGAAACTCAACTTTGCGAATTCGGAGTCATTCCAGAACACGAAAGGGACGAAAGATTGAGACACCGCATTAGAACCAGGAAATAGAGCCAGAAAGTCTGCTTGACCCAGAAACAAGCATAAAACCAGAAGGACTTGTATGGCATTTTCTCCTCCTGCATTTTAATCTTTTTTTCTCGCCAAGAGTCTTCTTGAGGCAAATAGGGCTCCAAATACTTGACGACGAATCATCGCGAGCAATTGGGAGTCAATTGAGCTATGCTGAAAAGCTTATTCGTATTCTGTGACTCTACTAAGACGAAGAGAGTACCTTCTAGTGGCAAGTTGTTACTACATATTTTTCTTAGAGTGTTGCACGGACCTTTCTTCTCTTCAACGGAAGAATACTTGTTTTTCTAATGCAGACGTTGTGTCTTTAATTTAGAAACTCATCCTGGGTCCATTACACTACGAAATGAATTGAATGCATTGAATTTTTTTCAATGATAAAGGTAAACTAGTGGCGTGCGTGACAAGTTTGTTACGTAGAGCTAATAAATGTTGAGGTAATCCAAATGTTAGAATGTCAATCATTTCCAGCGAACAATTAATTCAATGAGGATATGCTAGCACGGGAATATAGCGACAGCACTTCCGAAAATTCCTCTGGAAAAAACAAAACATTACAGAGAAAAGTGAACTTCTTATTTCTGTATACAAATGCTTACTTTTAACGCAAAGTTCATTCACTAATTCGTTTATAAAGATAATGTTTTTGTATGCAATATTGCAGAAATTTTTTTTTATTTGTGCAGAAGTGGTAATAAATATTGTCATGAAAGCTGCGCTGAAACTTACTCTTCTTTTTTTGACTAGGGTCAGTTAACACCTGTGTGCAGCTTTACCACGCGCGTGACTGTAGGCCATCCATTGATAAATAAAAGTTACAGCTGCTCACCGCGTCAGTCAATGCCAATCACAGCGTGGCTGTCTTTACAAGTAGGTTTGATGATTGGTACGTGTAGTGAAGTGCCGGGTGTCGTCCTTTCACAATGTTTTGATTTGTTACAACCGCATTGCAGCATTTCACGCAATCATGAATCCTTGAAGCAGCGCAATGACTTGAGTTCACGTGTCTTTTGTTGTTTCTTTTGTGAATCAGAATCTGTCAGTTTTGCTCACTGCAAAAGCTGCGTTACAACATAATTTACCTATTAGGGACTGACGGTTTTATAATATATCGAAATGAGGGTGGCAACATATTATCAGCAGGCTTTTTTGTAATCCTGAGAATGTTCTTTATAGTGTCAATAAACACAATATGATTCGCCATTGCAATATGGTGGACACCTTACTGCGCAAAAATGAAGAAAGACATGAACAAGAAGGCGACAGACACAGCGCCCCTGTTTTCCCGTTCTTGTCTTGACCATGCTTCACCTTTTCACTCTGTAAGTCGTCCGCAATTAAAAAATATATATACATTTCTGGGATAAAACCACGATATGAGTATGAGGCGCGACGTTTAGCGGGACTACGGAATATTTTTGACCACCTACGGTTCTGTAACATGCACCCAATGCACCCAGGGGTGTTTTTGCATTTCGCCGCCATGAGGCCACCGCGGCCGGGATGTGAACTCGCGTCCTCGGGCTTAGCAGTGCAGAGCTACGCAAAAGCCACAACGCTACCATGGTGGGATGATGGTGACCGTGATCCAAAGCCACATTTATATAGCCCACCCATCATTAATAACGTTATGGTCCACTATCAGCACCCAAGGATCAAGCTTGATGAACTGCGACAGTGAAATAATCGTAGCTGTTGAGATGGCAGCAGATGGCTGTCACTATTGTCTTAAGTGTACAGTCATGAAGAAATAAAGCACGAACAATAAGTAAAGAAGTCAGAAGTAACTAGAGAGGATAACCTTTCACCGATCTTTTTAGGGCCACATTGCTCAGCCGCAAGACAGATTTTGAAACATTACACTAATTGGCAAAAGCAGAAACAAACAAATACAATCTAGTTAGCCTTGACTTGTTCGTATTTCCATTTCACACTACTGTATGCTTCATCGCTCATACACCCCATTTCTTGCTTCGTCTTTCTCGCTGCTATCGCCTGTTAGCTGCCAAATTTCTAAATTTTCTGAAGTAGAGAGATGTTGCGAGAAACTGGGCAAGTACGTCATGATTACCTTATCGGCTCACGCAAAACAATCGGTTTTTCTAAGCGGGGACCAGTTAAGTCAATGTCGGCGTTCCTATCATTTTTTTTTCACCTGAAGCGAGTTTGATGTTCTTAATTTTAAATTTCTTCTTAAGACACGGCAAGCGTCTTCTTCCTTTTTTCATACATTTGTGGTCGTGTGACAACGCCTTTCAAATCAGCGCTACCACCGGCTTGCTTGCGGGTGTTTTTTATGCGAATGCGATCGACGCAGTTGGCCGGCGCTGGTGACGGCTCATCGGCAAAACTATAGGTCCACCACACTGCCCTTCTTTCATTCCACCAACTTCTCCAGAGCCGCATATTGTGGGAGCATACGCCGCAATACACATAACTGAAACAGAGGGATCTGGCATATGCCGTCGTACCCCCTTGGATGTGTTTCTTGAATTTGACCTCACTGCTGCGAAGAATGAACATTGAGCCGGCGTGTTGCACGGTATCGGCGAATTTGGGAGTGTAAAAGGTCTGCGTTGGACGCGAAAAAAAAAAACATGCTGCTCAATCATGAAGACGCGAGAACAAAAGAAAATTCTTTTACGAAAATTGATCTTCATCAATCCAGACATGCTTTTGTCACTACCTAGGTAATACTAATTTTCTACATAACACCCTAAATGAAGCCGTGGACGTACCTCAATTACCATCATATGAAAGCAAGGATTAGTTTTCGCACATTCAAACTCAACATATGCCGCTTACGCTTTTCATGGTGCTGGTTTCTTTTCTCGCCCGAAAATATTCAGTGTCATAATACAGCATTTCCTTCATATCAGAAAGATGAAGGAGACTAGGTAAACGCTGCTCGCAAGTGGGCAACTCGACTGAAGCGTCATTGTGCCCGTGACGGCGCAGCCATTGGTGAGCAGTAGTCGCCACGTCATGCATGTATAAAGTGAGCGAGTTCAAGACATTACAAGGTGTACATGCGGTATAACGCTTTTGCCTTCCCACGCGCAAGTAGTTTTGAGTGTCTGTGTCAAATTTTTTATTTGCTGTATATGAGCGCATACGCCTGTTCATGAAATCGCTTGCCTAGTTGCAGATCCCCTGCTTCAAAGCACGTGCTAACAAGCAGAATGGTTCAAATTCCATCGGCGAGCGTTTCCTTAGCGCGAGCTGACGCCACCATGCGGAAGGTCTTGTCCACCCATACTGGCCACCGGAACAAACCATCAGATCTCGTGTTTGAGCAGGGAGCCAGAGCAGAGAGCAGATGCGGCGACAGACGAGAGGACTCCACTTTATTTTATTATTTTATTTACACATATTGCAGCCTCATTGAGGCTATTGCAGGAGTGGGCAGTGAGGGAGTGAAGAAAAGAAAGAGAAAGCGAGAAAACAAAATACAGGCACAAAAATATGAATATCAAGTATGTGCAATTGTTTTCAAAAAGTCTTGCATAGGTAAAGAGCGGATGCTTCCAGGTAGTGAATTCCAGAGTCCAATGACCAATGGAAAGAAGCTGTGCATCTCCGTTCGGCAAAAAAAAAAGGGGTGAGGCTGAGATTATGAGAGCTCCCCTAGTGATAGAAGGTGGACTAAAGTTCAAATAATTATTTAGTGTAAGAAGGCGCTCAGAATGAATCAGCGTGTGTAAAAATTTCAAGCATTCTAAGCGGCCGCGAGATGAAAGATCTGTAAGTCCCGAAGCTGTATAATGAGAAGAAGGGGAAAAATCTCGGCTATAGTTGCGAAAAATGAAGGGCACTGATTTCTTTTGAACTGATTCTAATTTTTTAATGTCGTATTTCTTATGAGGATTCCATATGATGCAGCCATGATCAAGAATGAGTCGGATAAGTGTTTTATACGTCAGCAGTTTGATATCCTTTGGAGCCTTACGCAATTAACGATGGAGGTAACCGAGACGTCTAAAAGCTTTGTTACGTATGATATTAATGTGTTTCGACCATGACATTTTATGACAGAAATCAAGACCAAGGTATTTAAATTCGGTTACTCTTTTTATATCTTGACTGTGGAAAGTATAAGTGAAAAGTGATGGAGAAGGGCGTCTGGAAAAGGACATGGAAACAGTTTTAGAGAAATTAATGTTCATTTGCCATTCCATGCCCCACCTACAAAATTTTGCCAAGGAGTCATTAAGTAAATCATGATCCATTGGTGTGGTAATATTAAGATTAAGGATGCAATCATCAGCGTAAAGGCGAATATTAATGGACACGCAATGCCGCAAGTCATTATATCAGAAAAGAAGGGGGCCTAAAACGGAACCTTGTGGCACGCCGGATGAAACACTGACAGGAGAGAAAATAGAGCCGTTAAAGGTGCACAGACTGAGAACGCTAGGTTAGCGAGCTATGTATCCAACCAACCAGAGAAGGGTTATTTAGAATGGAGTTATTTAGAATGGAATGGACGGTGTAGAAAGCTTTGGATAAGTCAACAAAAATGCCGTCGATCTGTCCGCCTAAATCTAATGACTGAAAAATATTGTGCGTGAATTCGATTTGTTGGGTAGTGGGGCTATATCAGCGGCGGAAAGCATGCTGGTAATTGGATAGGATATTGTGGCTTTCAAGAAAGTCCGTGATGAGTTCAAAAATTATATGTTCGAGTAACTTGCATGAATGGGCAGTTAAGGAAATGGGTGTGTAGTTCTGGAGAAGTTGAGCGTTACCGGATTTGTATATCGGAATGACCTTAGCAAGCTTCCAGGATTGGGGAGCAGTGGCGGTGGATAATAATTTACGGAAGATAACGAAGAGGCATCTGCTTGTCCAAAGTAAGTAGCGAACGAGGAAGGAATTAGGTATGTCATCTAGGCCGCAGCTCTTTTTAGTATCTAAATGGAGGATCATGTTCAGAACACCTGAACTACAGACGACGATATCTTCGTTTGGAGGGTATGAGTCACAGCTAAAAGGTGGAAGTGAAGAGCTATCCTGCGCGAACACGGAATGAAAATAGGTGTGAAAAGCGGGAGCAATGGTGAGTGAATCTGAAACTGCAACGTCATTAACAACTAAACTGTTAGTTGTGCTGTTACTTGGCACTATCGATTTCCACAGCATACGAGGGTTTGTTTTCTATAATTTTGGCAAAGTAACTGCATGGTATTACTATTAATTAGTGTTTTATGGCGCAATGACTACAACGGCCAAAGAGTGCCAGCAACAATGTTTGGTAGCGCGGTAGAATGTTATAAACATGTCAGCGGGTATAATGGATTGCAGTGCCTGTCATGTACTGCGGTGGCTTTAAAGGCCTAGGAATTAAAAACATAAGGCTTGCATTTCTTGGGAGAATTTAAGATGATTATGTAGGATTTCGGGTAGCGTAGGGAAGCTGAGTTTAAAAGTGGTAAGATATGTTATTCAAAAAATTCCCATCATTAGGATAACTTAACAGCCGGTCGAGGGGGAACATCGACTCAGCCGATAGGAAAAATGCAGCATGCATAGGTAAATTGGTGCGGTAAAGTTCAGGAAAGTATTTTTTTGGTGTGGCTTCCATGCCAGTGCATTGTATAAGAACATGGATGACTGTGAGTTGATTTCCACATCTAATGCGGACCGGTGGATCAGTACGGGTTAGCAAGTATGAGTGTGTTGCATAGGTGTGTCCTATCCTCAGTCTCGACATGATTACTTCCTCCTGTCCATGCCGGTGTACAGGTGTTTGGGTAATGTAGGGTTGGATGATGTGAAGTTTGTTATTATTTTCTGTGTCCCAAGCTTCTTGCCATGCGTGACGCAGTATTCCTGGAACGACAGGTTTCATATCTGTATATGGAACATATCTTACGTCTATTTTGGGCCTTAGACCTGCTAAAGCCGCATTTGCGTCTGCCACTTCATTACCAGGTATACTAGTATGGCCAGGTACCCAGCAGGTTATAATTTGTAGCCCTCTCTTGTAGGCTAAGGATAAGCTGCTGATGAGAGTGTTTATCACCGGATTCTTTCCATGTTTTTCTAGGTATATGGACCGGACCACACTTAAGGCATCTGTGTATATTATCGATTGATTGATCTGTTTTATTGTTATTTCTTTAACTGCGAGGAGTATAGCAGGAGCTTCCGCAGTGAAGATACTTGTGCATTTATTTAATCTTAAATGAGCTACAAAATCTGGACCAATTGCAGCACATGATGTTGTTTCAGCAGTTTTTGAAGCATCGGTGTAAAATTCTGGACACTTGTACTTACTCTGTAGTGATAAGAAGTGTTGCTTTACAGCTTCTTGGGGTGTATGCTTTTTGTTTGTTTCTGTGAACGAGAAGTCACAATGTACGGTGACTGATTGCCATGGTGCTAGTAACTCATTAGTGTTTTGCAGGTGAACGTCGAACAGCAATATGTTCTTTTCTTGACATAGCGACAGTGCTTTCAGTGGAAATGGCTTTGCTAATGTTGGTCGCTTTGCAAAGAGGGTTTGCGTTTCTGCGCTCTTCAACATTTTGTAACACGGGTGTTCTCGGTTGGAAGTAATCTTAAGTGCGTACATAAAACTACAATACTTACGTTGTCGGTCTAGGTTCGACTGATTAGCTTCTACGTGCAAACTTGGAACAGGGCTAGTGCGGAATGCACCTAGGGCTAGTCGCATGCCAAGGTTATGTACAGGATCCAGAATTTTTAAAACAGAATGTGAAGCTGATTGGTAAACGATGTTCCCATAATCGATACGTGTTCTACTTAAACTGGTATAGAGCGAGAGCAAGCACTTCTTGTCAGTTCCCCACGACTGGTGCGAAAGAACTTTGGGGATGTTCATAGTTTTTAAGCATTTAATTTTTGTTTTTTATATGTTGCACAAACGAGAGCTTTTCGTCCAATATAACGCGAAGAAATTTCTGGTCCTTTTTTACACTAAGCGCATACCCGTTCATCGTAATATTCGGTTCAGGATGTATGCTTCTTTTCCGAGAAAATAACCCGCATGTCGTCTTTTTTTCATTAAATCGAAAGCCATTCTAGTCAGCACATTTTGAAAGCCTGTTCACTCCCAGCTGAATCTGCCTCTCGCATATAGACAGATTGCATGATTTAAAACTTATCTGTATATCATCTACATAGACTGAGTAGGATATAAATGGCGGGAGTGTTTTTTGTAGTGCGTTCATTTTAACAAAAAATAGTGTGCAGCTGAGCACTCCTCCTTGTGGTACACCGTTTTCTTGCACAAAGACTCTCCACACTGAAGTTCCCACCGTTACTCTATACTTACGTTCGGAAAGGTAGCTTTTTATTATGTTAAACATGTTGCCTGACACGCCATAAGACACGAGGTCTTGCAATATGCCATACCTCCAGGTAGTGTCATAAGTGTTTTCGAGATAAAAAAATACTGATAGATAGTATTGTTTATGAACAAATGCGCCTCGTATATAACTCTCAAGTAGGACTAGGCTATCTGTGGTGCACTTTCCTGGTCTAAAACCGGCTTGGTGGGGATCCAGAATTCCATTGTATCCCAAAAAGTACATTAATCGGCGGTTTGTCATTTTTTCAAACACCTTACATACACAGCTTGTTAGAGCGATAGGTCTGTAGCTCTGTACACAGGAGGGGTCTTTTCCATGCTTTAATATTGGTACTATTATAGCTTCCTTCCAACAGGACGACAATCGACCACTGCAGAAAATCGTATTGAACAGGTATAAGAGGCATTCAAGAGTTTCCTCGGGTAGGTGCTTGAGCATCTCATAATTAATACTGTCTAATCCTGGCGCAGAGTTTTTGCAGTTGCGCAAAGCTATTTTTAATTCTTGCATCGTGAATAGGCAATTGTACCCATCGCTATGGGATTTTCGGAAGGAGAAGGGTATTGGACTCCGCAAATTTTTTATATGTTAGGAATGCTGTTGTGTAATTCGCGCAACTCGATATGTGCTCAAAGTGTTCACCTAAAGAATCTGCTTGCCCTTCTAATGTAGTAGCACTGCCATTTACCACGGGAAAGGGTAGAGTGGTATTCCCCTTCAGCCTTCGAACCCTACTGTACACTTTCTGGCTATCTTCATATGAGTTTACTGAGCCGATATAATTTCTCCAACTAGCTCTCTTGGCTTCCCAACAACGAATACGTCTTCCATTTGCTTTTGAACGTTTTAAATTTATAAAGTTTTCTTCTGTTGGATATTTGGAAAACGTACGCCACGCTTTGTTTTGTTCTTTTCGGTCTTGCTTGCACTCTTGATTCCACCAGGGCTTAGGATTCTATATTTTACTAGAGGTTTGTGGTATCAATTGTTTCGCGGCATGAATAATGTGTTCAGTTATATAGGCGGTCATTTCTTCAATGTCAAGCTGCCTTACGTATTCAAACACATACAAGCGAGCTCTTTGAATTCTTCCCAGTTTGCAGCATTTAGCTTCCAGTTTTTTGGATTTACAAGTGGATCATACGTATGTATCGCCTCTAAGAGAACTGGAAAATGGTCGCTTCCAAAGGAGTCTGTGAGAGCTCTCCATTCAAACAATGGCAGAAGTGTTGCAGAACCAACCGCCAGATCTATTGAGGAGTAGGTGTTATGTGCAGTGCTATAATAAGTCGGGAACGTTTTGCTAAGTAGGGATGTTGCAGAGGATAGAAGGAATTTTTCAATTACGCGGCCTCTTGCATCACAGCGTGAGTCCCCCCAGAGTCCACTATGAGCGTTAAAATCACCAACCACAATATACGGCTCAGGAAGCGCTCTATTAGTTTTTCAAACTCAGTAATGTCGATCCGCTTGTCTGGTGGAATGTACAAAGAGCATACAGTAACAAGCCTATTAAGCAAAATAGCTCGTATGGCTACTGCCTCATAAGGCGTGTTAAGTTGGAGATTTTGGCATGCAACAGTCTTTGATATTGCTACGGAATAGTATTACCGATGACGAAGAGGCGAGCAGTACGAAGACGACGACAACGATTGGAGGCTAGCGCGGGCTGTTGCATCTTGGCCAAGTGCGGCGTATTACGTTGTAAATATACTTGTATATAGCTTTTCATTTGCGTCTTCTTACGTAACATATCTGGTGGAGGTGGACGTTCCCTGTACCTCGTCACGGAGCTTCGCAGTGGACGGTACGTCGAGCCTAGCTTCATGGCTCCCGGCGATGACAATTCGACTCAGCCGCCTCCAACCCCTCCTGCCACTTCGACGACCTACATCTCTCTCCCTGCTCCTCGTGATCCTGGCGTATTCTCGGGCAAAGATGGGGACGACGTCGACGACTGGATCAGCCTGTACGAACACGTCAGCCGCAATAACCGGTGGGACCCTACTATCATGCTCGCCAACGTAGTCTTTTACCTCGGTGGCACACCTCGCGTTTGGTTTCGGACGCACGAAGAGGAGCTCACCAGTTGGGATTCGTTCAAGCAAAAGCTCCGAGACTTGTTCGGCAACCCCTACGGTCACAAACTTGCCGCGCAGAAGGCGCTTTCCGGCCGTGTGCAGACGTCAACAGAGCCCTATGTCACGTACATTCAGGACGTCCTGGCTCTGTGCCGCAAAGTTGATGCACACATGCCTGAGTCAGACAAGGTATCCCACATCCTCAAAGGCATTGCCGATGACGCCTTCAACTTGCTCGTGTTCAACAACGTCGCGACGGTGGATGCTGTTATCAAAGAGTGCCGCCGCCTGGAACTCGCTAAAAGCAGACGTATCGATCAGCAGTTTGCCCGTTTGCCCAACACCCCAGCGACTTCTTCCTGTGCCGACGCTCCTCGTCCCAACAACACCGGCGATATTACCAAGATCGTTCGGCGTGAGATTGAGGCCGCCTATCCGGCTGCCTTCGACTCCAGCCCCACCAACGCACCGGCAGTCACGGTTTCCCTGATCCAGGCAGTTGTCCGCCAGGAGTTCGAAAACATGGGCCTTCACACCATCTGCTCAGCCCATCACCCTGAAACCCATCCGGCTTCTTCGATTCCGCCCCGTCCCGCATCGTCTTACCCACCACGTTTCCGCAACCCAGCTGAATGGCGCACTGCTGACGACAAGCCCATTTGTTTTCACTGCCGTCGCATCGGGCACATTTCTCGGCACTGTCGCAGTCGCTGGACTTCCCCGACCCGGTCTGCTTATACTGCCTATTCTCGACCCTCGGGTGGCCCTTCTCGTCCTTATGCCGCACGCTCCGATAATGCCGCCACTGACTCTCCTGCGCCGAACCGCCCCTATTCTCGTTCACCTTCGCCCCAAGGACGACAATCTCGCTCTCCCCAGCCCCGTCGCTCCTTTTCGCCGACTCCCTTCGGACGCCGCTCCCAGCCGGAAAACTGAATGATGCAGCGCCTCGAGGTGACGCTGCATTGCTCCCTACGCCGCCAAATCCTCCACTGACGTTGCCCACTCATCTGAACCTTCTTGACGTGCAAGTCGACGGTGTTCCTGTATCTGCTCTCATAGAAACTGGGGCGCATTTGTCGGTAATGAGCGCGGACTTTCGTACCCGCCTGAAAAAAATAATCACGCCCGCCACGACGCTTGTTGTTCGTGTCGCCGATGGCGGAACAGCCCCCGTAATTGGTATGTGTTCCGCCCGCGTCTCCTTCGCCGATCGCTCAACAGTCGTGCTATTCACGGTCATCGCCCACTGTCCCCATGACATCATCCTCGGCTTAGACTTCCTCTCCGCACATTCTGCTCTAATTGATTGTTCCGCCAATACTCTCCGCCTTGACCTGCCTGTTCTGGATCCCGCTGAACCACACCCCAGTCGCCTCAGTTCCGTCGACTTTGTTCGCTTGCCACCTATGGCACTGACTTACGTTGACCTAGTGTCATCCCCACCAGTGCCCGACGGTCACTATATCGCGGCTCCTATACAAGACGTCCTCCTTACACACGGGATCACGGTGCCTCATACCGTTTTATCTATTACGGCTAATTGCGTCTGCCTGCCCGTGGTCAATTTTGGCTTGACGACACAAGTGCTGCCACGCGGGATGTCTCTGGCCCAGCTTTGCTCATTCGAAGATCACTCAATAGCATTTATTGAGGTAGACAGCCATTCAGCCGTCCCTCCTCTACCATCTCAGTCGACAACTTGCACCATCGCCGACTTACAGAAAATGATTGCGCCCGACATGCCGTCCGAGCACGCTCGTGAGCTCTACCGCGTTCTGTTTTCCTACAACGATATTTTTGACTTTCACGATCGTCCTTTGGCCCAAACTACAACTGTTAAACATCGCATTAATACCGGCGATGCCCCTCCTATTCATCGCCGCCCGTATCGAGTGTCACCGGTTGAGCGTCAAGTTATTCACGCTGAAGTTCGCAAAATGCTTGCCAATAACATCATAGAACCGTCATGTAGTCCATGGGCGTCACCGGTTGTACTGGTAAAAAAGAAGGATGGCTCATGGCGCTTTTGCGTGGATTATCGGCACCTTAACAGGGTTACCAAAAAGGACGTGTATCCCCTACCTCGGATCGATGACGCCCTTGACTGCCTCCATGGTGCTCGCTACTTCTCTTCTATTGACCTCCGCTCCGGCTACTGGCAGATTGCTGTGGACGATCTCGACCGCGAGAAGACTGCTTTTGTAACTCCGGACGGTCTTTATCAATTCAAAGTGATGCCGTTTGGTCTATGTAACGCTCCTGCCACTTTTGAACGCATGATGGACTCCCTTCTTCACGGTTTCAAATGGTCCATATGCCTGTGCTACTTGGACGACGTCATAGTATTCTCCCCAACGTTCGCTACGCACCTCGAGCGCCTCTCGGCAGTCCTGGACGTTTTTCGTCGCGCCGGTCTGCAACTGAACGCATCGAAGTGCCAATTCGGCCGTCGCCAGATTACCGTCCTTGGGCATCTCGTTGACGGGAACGGAGTGCAACCGGACCCAGGCAAGATCCATGCTGTTACGCACTTTCCTGTTCCGAAGTGTGTCAAGGATGTGCGCAGCTTCATCGGCCTTTGTTCCTACTTCCGCCGTTTCGTGAAAAATTTCGCGGCCATCGCACGACCACTAACCGAGCTTTTGAAAAAAGACGCTCCTTTCCAGTGGGGCGATAACGAGGCCTCTGCATTCTCGCATCTAATCGACGTTCTCACAACGCCTCCCGTTCTGGCCCATTTCGATCCTTCTGCGCCTACCGAAGTTCGTACTGATGCCAGCGGTCACGGAATTGGCGCAGTACTGGCACAACGCCAGCGCGGCAAGGACCGTGTTATCGCTTACGCCAGCAGGCTACTCTCACCCGCGGAGCGCAACTATTCCATCACTGAGCGTGAGTGTCTGGCCCTAGTTTGGGCGGTTGCGAAGTTCCGCCCATACTTATATGGCCGACCCTTTTCCGTTATCACCGACCATCACGCGCTTTGTTGGTTATGCTCATTGAAAGACCCTTCAGGAAGACTTGGTCGCTGGGCCTTACGCCTCCAAGAATATTCGTTCTCTGTCACCTACAAATCTGGCCGACTACACAAGGACGCTGACTGCCTGTCTCGCTACCCGGTAGACGAGCCTGACGACGCCGACAGTAGTACCGCCGACGGCATTTTCTCTGTGTCTGCCTTCGCTAACATCGCCGATGAGCAGTACCGAGACCTATCGCTGCGAGTACTCATCCGTTCGCCGATATGTCCTCCAGGGCGGCATTCTGTACCGAAGGAACTTCCTCCCTGACGGATCTGATCTTCTTCTTGTCGTGCCAAAACATCTACGACAGACTGTGCTCTTTGAGATGCATGACGCACCTACTGCAGGACATCTTGGCGTAACCCGCACGTACGACCGCGTCCGCCGCCGCTTCTATTGGCCTGGCCTCGCTCGCTCCGTCCGACAGTATGTTGCTGCCTGCGATACCTGCCAGCGTCGGAAAACACCTCAGGTGCTACCTGCCGGTCATCTCCAGCCGATCACCTTCCCTGTGGAACCGTTCTTTCGTGTTGGATTAGACCTCCTCGGTCCCTTTCCCACGTCATCCTCTGGGAACAAATGGGTAGCCGTCGCAACTGATTACGCCACCCGATACGCTATCACGCGGGCTCTCCCTACCAGTTGCGCCACTGACGTCGCGGACTTTCTCTTGCGTGACATTATCTTACTTCATGGCGCCCCGCGACAGTTGCTCACTGACCGTGGTCGTAACTTCCTCTCGAAAGTTATCGCCGACATTGTACGTTCCTGCTCCACTCAACACAAGCTGACTACCTCATACCATCCTCAAACCAATGGCCTGACAGAGCGGTTAAACCATACTCTTACCGATATGCTGTCAAAGTACGTTTCCAAGGACCACCGCGACTGGGACATTGCCCTTCCTTACGTCACATTCGCTTATAATTCTTCCCGGCACGACACCGCCGGATTTTCTCCCTTTTATCTGCTCTACGGTCGCGAACCGACCTTGCCCCTTGACACGGCACTTCCTCCTGCTTCGATCTCAACAAGCGAGTATGCGCGCGACGCCATCGCTCTCGCCGACCATGCACGCCAGCTTGCCCGTGCTCGACTGACGGACTCGCAAACCACTCAGCAGCGTCAGTACAACGCCCGCCACCGTGACGTACAGTTTTCGCCTGGTGCGCTCGTGCTCCTCTGGTCGCCCTCCCGTCACGTCGGACTTTCAGAGAAGCTCCTTTCGCGATACACAGGGCCCTACCGCGTGCTGCGCCAGGTGACGCCTGTGACGTACGAAATTGCCCCTGTGAGCTCAACCTCGTCATCTACTGTGGCACCTAGTGATGTTGTGCACGTCAGTAGGCTCAAGGCCTACTACACTGTTTCCAAGTCCGGCCTTTAGTCGCTCCGGGACGGCGCTTTTGCCGCCGGGGGTAGTGCTACGGAATAGTATTACCGATGACGAAGAGGCGAGCAGTACGAAGACGACGACAACGATTGGAGGCTAGCGCGGGCTGTTGCCTCTTGGCCAAGTGCGGCGTATTACGTTGTAAATATACTTGTATATAGCTTTTCATTTGCGTCTTCTTACGTAACAATATTATTATTTCCACGCCACCTGATGCAGCATGTCCATCATCATGATCTTTACAAAAATTCCAAACTGAGTTAGAAAGTTCGAGTCACATGATTTTAAGTGCGTCTCCTGAACACAGAACACTCTAGGCTTATACATAGATAACAATTCTTTGATGTCATCTAGGTTATGCAAAAGCCCTCTGGCATTCCATTGCAATATCTGAACACCCATTATGACAAAGGTGTTTTTGGGAGTGTTCTGTGTGTCCTGTCCTGACGCCTGTCCTGACGCCTGTCCTGACGCCTGTCCTCGACATTACAAAATGGTTTGAAGATAGACATAATATGAGCAGTCCTCAAATCGAAAGATGCTATCGTCTTGGAAGGCCTTCACGTGACCATCCATGCCCCGTGATTATGATACTTCTGGACTACCACGAGAAAGTGTCGGTTTTAAAGTGGTCTCAAGCTTAAGGAAACCGATTACCGTACTTCAGAAGATCTTTCACTATGTGTCCGGAATATTCGCAAAAAGCTTTGGGAAGCGTCTCAGAGCTTTAGGAACAACGGGTGCGCGGTCCGCATATGGTTTGACCATATATTTATCGATAAAGTACGCTACAACTGGAGCAGCGTTTCTAAAACATTAGATAAAGTACTTCGTAACACACCACTAAATAGTGTCAGACCTGCCACTCCACCTTGACTCCTACGTCGCAAAACCAATGACCTCCGTGTAATAAATGTCACCGCAAGAAGCCTTCTCAATAAATTTTCCGACTTCATCTCTCTAGTAACTGCTCATCCCCATATTATAGGCATTATGGAAACCTGGCTGCATGACGGCATATACGACTCCGAAGTTGCGTTAAATGGATATACGTTGGTAAGAGCAGACAGACCAAATGGTAGAGGCGGCGGTGTCGCCCTGTATATGCAATCCCACCTGAAATTTGCAGTTCTCGAAACCCCATTTGAAATTGAATTGCTTTTGTGTATGTTTCATTTGGAAATGTCATCCGCACTAATTGGAGTGTTTTACCGGCCTCCCGGCTCTTGTGGTGATCAGTTCGGTTTTGTTAGCAACATCTTGCATGATGTGAAGTCATCAAATATAATACTTATGGGAGATTTTAATGCACCAGGCAATAACTGGCCCTCTCTCACCATTACCAGCTACGACGTTTATCTCTAAAGAAAATTATTGCGCCTTTCCTATCACTCGGTCTTAAACAGATTGTCCACGAGAACCCCAGGTAAACGGCTGTCCTATATTTAGTTTTTCTTAGCTCAAGTCTTTTCGAAAGTGGCTTTCAGTGCTGCGTTACCGACGGGATTTGTGACCATAAAGCCGTAGTGTTCTCAGTTGGCTGTATTGTTCCCAAATCGCGGATTAAGTACTGCACTTTTCGTGATTTTAGCTGCACCAATGATGCTGCAGTCATCGACACACTTAGCGAATCATATGAGAAGTTTCATGAATTAGCTTTGAACAGTGATGTTGATGTTGCCGTAGGGTTTTTTGAGAATATTGTTGAAACATGTATTAACCAGTTTGTTCCCTTGAAAAAAAAATTACCGATGATTACGTTACTTCCTAATGCGAAATTTGAGCGCAGCAAATGCGAGCCTTTGTTTGCGTTTGGCCTCGGCCTCGGCCACGCGAACGGTAGAGTCTTCTCTGCGACGGCGATGAGCTTCTGCTTCAGCCTCGCTTACTGCTGGTTGCTCTCGACGGCGGCGATGAGCCTCCGCTTCGGCGGTGCGAACGGCAGGGTCTTCTCGGCGGCGGCGCTTAGCCTCTGCTTCGGCGACGCGTACTCCTGGATCATCTCGACGGCGGCGACGGTAAGCTTCTTCTTCGGCGGCACGCACCTCTGGATTCTGACGGCGACGGCGCTGGGCCACTGCTCTGGCAGCTCGTTTAGTAGCAGCAGCAGCAGCAGCAGACGGAGGACTTCCATCGGTCGTCTCGCTCATGGCTCAGAAAGAACTGGCAGATAATTTCGCAGTGGCGAACGGCAGCGGCAATTTCGGCTCGGGCGGTGCACATATACAGATCCGCCGCCACCGATCTGGCTCTCTGATTGCCACCGCACAGGGCGAACGGCAGCGGCAATTTCGGCTCGGGCGGTGCACATATACAGATCCGCCGCCACCGATCTGGCTCTCTGATTGCCATTGCACAGGGGTTGCATTGGAGGAGGAGCGAAGAAAGGAATTAAGTGCGAGCCGGCGCTTTGACAACCGGAGACTCGCAGGAAGAGGGGGGAGGAGGGCGGCGTGTACACCCAGCGGCAAACGATGGGGGCAGAAGCGCGCGCAGCAAGCGGACAACACGATAAAGGGAGGAGGGAAGAGATAGCAGCGACTGACTGATGCCGCTGACGCCGATAGTGAGTCAACCCCAGCTGCGGAGTTGATTTCAGGGACAACGCCGCCGATGCCGACACAAACAATATGATACCCTCGCTTCCGCAACGCTAAGAACCAGGTCTAGCCGTGGGAAGGTGGTCACGTATTCGTCGACGTGCCGGGGCCTACGTGAAATAACCGGCGCGTCGGCAACTGAAGAGCACCCTATTCGCCACACAAGAACAGGGGGGGGGGGACCCTTTCCTCCTCTTTCTGCATGGCGGCGACGGCGTTCTATGCAGTCACGTTATCTTGACTCTCTAGCGGCGTCAGCGGCATCCAGCGGTATCAGTCGGTCGCTGCTAGCGCTGGGGGGATGAAAGGGGGGCGGAGCTGGTTACGAGGCCGACGACAACGCCGACGACGACGCGAAACCCAGGAACGGACGCCCAAAAGCTGCGCTCTAAAAATCCCGGCAGGCACTTCTTAAATAAAAACAACTTGCAAGATGGGCTGCGTGGGAATCGAACCAGGGTCTCCGGAGTGTGAGGCAGAGACGCTACCACTCAGCCACGACTTCGACGCTTCCAAGCGGTACAAAACCACCTCAAGTGAATGCGGTGTTGTCTTAGAAACGCGCCGTAGAAAGTTATACTCCGGTGTATCTCGGTAATTATGAGCATGTAACTTGCAGTAGTTTCAGTTACACGAGTAGCGAAGTACGTTTCCGCTACATTTCTTCTGTGGTTTCCGCACACGCAGAGCCATCTTGCGGCAAACACGAAAGACCCCCTTCCTCTCAATGTACGGCGCTGCCCCGACAGGTGGCGCGCCACGCGCGCATTGGGGCATTGCGGAGACCGGTGCGAGGCGCGTCGCGGCCCCGACACCCTCTCCCCTGACGACACCTTGCCGTGCTCCCACACGGGTTGGAGAATCAAGCCTTTCTTTAGATCACTATCTGTATATCTCTCTGCCCGTGCCGATCACGACGTTTGGCTGGCGTAGATCGTTTCCCCCTCCGAGACACCGAATTCTTTGGTTCATTCCGCTTGCTCAGGCGCACGTTTTGTTGCCGCGCCGAACGCTGCGTTGCTCGACGCTCACCGCGTGATTGGTGGGTGCAAAGTCCGATGCGGGGCGCCTCGTAAGTGATCGCTGCGCCGTAGCGCATTGTCTTACACCCCTTGGCGGGTAGACGGGAACGCTGTCGCGTTCCACTCGTGAAGGCGAAGCTTAAGCGTCCTCCAATTTTTGCACGCGAGATTGAACCGCGATCCTCAGGTACGATTGCGCCCGGTCGTGGCTACCTTAAGTAACCGTCCCTTAACTTCCCTGCAATTAACACCAAAATCGGGGGTTCGACCTCCACATATGCTCGAGCGTTCGGCTCCCATCCAAGGTTGTGAGTTTGAGTGCCTGAATTAACTTAATCTTAGTTAACTTCGTCTTTTTTGTTTGGCATGATGAGTGGCATCGGAGCCAGCTGTGAAAGAAGACGACGAGCGCACGAGCAGTGACACGAGCGCATGTTTGCGCGAGGCGAGCTCACATGACTTTTTGCACTGCACGCCGCGTTTTTCAGACTATCTGGGTGAGGGGCCACTTAAGGCATTCGCCTTAAAGGGCCCCTCACCAGGCCGCATAGCAACTTTCGGTTATACGCTGGAAGTTGCTACGTGTCCTCTAGGGAGCGTTCTGCCACAAAAGTTTTCCAAATCTGTTCATTATTAGCCCAGATAGAAATACCTCAGTTCCGCGAACCCATGATTTCAGGAGGCGAGCGCCACAGCCGTGAGAGCTACTCATCCCGTCTAACCCCCGCAAGCGAAATTCCTTCCCTGCGTTCTCCCATGCCGGAGCTCGAGTATCACGTGACGCATACGTCATGGTCCCCGCCTTCATTTTTTCTATCCTCGCTTTTTTGCGGCGCCGCGCACCACCACTGATGGTGCCTAGCGCGAGCTGTCGCAATTGTCTCGCTTCGCGCAGCGCACGATTTCGCGCACTGTGCACGAGGACACCTGACTAGCGGTATAAGTCAGTGCTACATGAATACTGAGACAGACACAAGCGGATAACACAACAGGCGCGATAACATCAGGCGCTGGAACACCGTAAAAAAAATGGCATATAGTTTTGGTGTCACTGCACGACGTGGGAACAAACAGAAGTGGAAGTAAAGTTCTCTTGCTGTGGTGCGAAGTAAAACAGAAACACGTGGGCATTCCATCGGTTTGTATGTTTTATTATTTCTCTAAACTTTATTTCGTCTATTCAAGCAACATATTAGACAAACAACACCTGTTGCCTTGAATAATTCTCGAAATCACGTGTCACTACAAGGGACGTCACAGCACAAACACATGTGCGCAGTCGTCCTACCACCTGTAAGTCAACCTCCGGCTTCGAGCGCACGGCCGGGAGGACAAGGGCGAACGGCGTTCGTTTGAAATTCAATATCTTTCCGCGGCGCGTAGCGATGTAATACTTAAAATTATTTGCCTTTCATCATCCCTTTTTTATCTGATGCATATGAGTGCATACGTCTGTTCAGGAAATATATTTTCTGGACAACATTGCGTACCCGTGCTTAAAATTAAATGAAATTATGGGGTTTTACGTGCCAAAACAACTTTCTGATTATGATGCAAACCGCAGTGGGGGACTCCGGAAATTTCGACCGCCTGAGGTTCTTTAACGTGCACCTAAATCTAAGTACAGGGGTGTTTTCGCCCCCATCTAAATGCGGCCGCCGTGGCCGGGATTCGATCCCGCGACCTCTTGCTCAGAAGCCTAACACCATACCTACTGAGCAACCACGGCGGGTTCCCGTGCTTCAAAGCACCCGCTAACAAGCCCAGTGGTTCAAATTCGATCGGTGAGCGTTTCCTTAGCGCGAGCTGACGCCGCCATGCGGTAAGTCGTGTCCTGCCACACTGGCCACTGCAGCACACCATAAGATCTTGTGTGTGAGGAAGGGGCCAAAGCAGAGAGCAGATGCGGGGACAGACGAGAAGGAGACTGCGCAGCGGTGGACACCAACAGCAGCAGCAACATCCACCGCTGCAGGCTAGCGGCTGCCTGCGTAGCCGTCTGACACGGATGCAGTCAGCCTGAGACCTACCTGCTTAATAAAAATATAGAGATGAAAGCACGCACAAAGCGAGTAAGAATATATCTTTGCGGAGTGAAATGTGATGGTGAACATCGTCAAAGCTCCGACACACATCCGTATTCTTTGAAGACATGATAGGACTCAGCTCTAAATGCTCGTGGAATAAACAAACTAAGCCAATGTAACGCTCAAGGCTGATTGCCAAAGTAGGTTTCAATGGCACACTAGTCGTCTATGATTGCAATCATGAGTTCTAATAGTATCTTCTTTGTATTAGAATGGCGACGAACAGTAACCGAGCCTGTGTGAGCTACTTCCTTGTTAAGATGGCACAATGCGGCATCCTGCCAATCTTGAATTTACTTAGGCATATTAACTATTCCTCCGACTACGCCGTCATCATCCTTTCATTGCTTTAATGCGAAGCTTTCTTTGATTTTCCCCGACTTTGAGGGTGGTGGCTGTCAGCTGCGATCTTGCACAATTATCCGGTACAGGACATAGTGGAAACCTGCACCCGATATAGTATAAACCGAGGCAGCCCACGAGAGTAGGTGATATCCACAACTGTGGAAACGAGCTACAACGGAAACGTGCGTTCGTTTTCATGCCGTCGTCTTCATTCGATAGGCGTCACTTCCTCGCTTTTGTTCCATCATGATCATTTCTTCATATTTGTGCCCTGCTCATTATTCCACTGTTCTGTCCATCGTCGTCATTGCTTTGTCACTTCTTCGTTATCATGCCACCATTGTCCCGCCATCGTCAACATTCCATCGTCGTCACCTTAGTGTCATCATGCAGCCTCACCCCCGTATTCTTAAACACGCCTTCACTTGAAGCTCTTCCTCGACTCAGCCAAGTCGTGGCGACGGGGCTTCCTTCACTCAAGGCTCCGTTGCGTTTCATGAACACTACTTCACCTTTCCTCCGCCAAGGACCGCCTTGAAAATGCGCCCTCGACTCAAGTGAAGTGTATCGACCGAGAAAAGCGTCTGATATCGAGACTATTCTTCAATGTGCTTATCAAAAGTCTCATTATTTAAGACAAATATGTGTTTCAGTTCATTTGTCTTCCTAATCAAACAACTACACGGCGCGATGTACAACTTTAGCTCGGCAACGCTGCCACTGTGAGCGTTCGACTGATAGAGCAAGCGGGAGCTGTGTTTGAGGTCTGGCAACAATCGCATCCCAACAGCTGAGAGCATGGCGCATAGCTGAGAACCGAGATAATTTGCGCCAGCATTTGTCCGCTGCTCTTTTTTTCCTAGTGTTTCATTGGTGACTGACGTTGCGGTTGATAATCGCGGTTATGATGGGTGATTTTGTCCTTGTGCGCATGGTGACCGAGCCTGAATGACTTCTGACGCCACAGATAGAACGGCCGATGGGCAGCTTTGTTTACCTTCAAGACCGAGTGGTACTGTGAGTTTGCTGAAAGCAACAACAGGACAGAAAATATGGGTGAATGAGCCATTCTTTCATGGAAGCAAAGTATGTCAATGCGGTTTTCTTGAGGTTGCCGCTGCGCTGTCGATAAGCCGTTTCCGATGTACACAAGCATGATTGACTCCAGTTGCTCATGCTGCGGGCATTAATTAGTACCTGAAACATATTCGAGGCAACATAAGCTTGTCCAAAACATATATTATTATTTTTTTTGCTAATGAGAACTTGTGGAAGATTCGGCACGACAATCTGTTGTTGGTTTCGCTTTTTTAAACAATAATGTAGAAGGTACGGATCGGCGCCTGCATCCAACGATCATTCCAGTATCGCGTATGAAATGTTTCGGTAGAGGAGAAGCAGTTATAGTATACATGGGGCAGAATGCGTATATGGTTAAGTGCGTAGCTCCGGCAGGTAGAAAAAAAAAAGCGTCTTTTGAGTCCTGTACTTTGTTTTAGAAGCCGTGCTGGTAAATCAGCTTGCTCAACTTGTGGCACATATGGTCAACGAACCAGCACTGGTGCCTGCATTTCCTGTGCTTCCTTACTTCACATATACGCTACGCAATGTTTTAATCTTCCAAAAATTCACTTGTCAATACTTCATCACCGCCATTTGTTTTTTTGTGGTAGCAGCTGATGCACGTTCCATAAACTGGGCTTTCAAGTTCACGCAATGCCGACATATCTTTAGTTGTGCTACGTTTTTTTCATTTCCGTTGCTTAGGTATACGGAATTTACTTAGTGCGCGAGCGCCCTGTCTACATAAAAGTTTTGGCATTCTGGTGCAGGATGTGGGCCTTGGAAGGACCAGCTGATGAAAAAATTAATGCCTCTGCTACACAGTAAGGCTTCTGGCACACCTGAAAGCATCGATAGATATGGTGCCTGCCTGTTGGAATTGCACCAGCTCGCTTCCCTGAAAGAAGGTAGGTGCTGAAGAAGTACTTGACTAGCCTACCCGGTAATTAGTCTGGGCTCATTTTCATAAGCTTTGTAAAAATATTCATGTTACGTGTCCCCACATTCACAAAATGGCGAAATGGACACCCTGTTATTTAGAACCACAAACATGAAACAGCCATGTCAATAAAATCAAATTAATTTTTTATTCCCCTTCAGCTGTCATATAATTTTTGTTTTAAATCGAATGAATATGATGGGCGAGGTCATCAGTTGCCCGTGGTGCTTTGAAGCTGCGACAGGATCTTTTTGCTGCGCACAATTTGTGAAGCAACACTTTCGTAGTATTTGTAGCCAGCACTTAAGTATTTTGTGGCATGCTGAAGCTAGTTTAGCATGAGCAAGTGTAGATTAAAAATATGCCTTAGTTTTGATGGTTGATCTCAGCTTTTCTGAAATAATGGTAGTAATGCGCTCTATACTGTATTTTTCAGCATTTTCATTGTGACAGTCTGCATCACCATTTGGCCTATTTTGGGATCTCACAAGACACGCTGCTACCCTGGGTGTTGTACCTCAGTCAATTGCTGAAGTTCTGCAAGCCCCATTGAAGCCAACTGTCATCCGCATCCAATGGAAGAAACTCATTGTTCGAGCCATCATAATTTATTTTAAGCTGAAGCTAGAAGCTGAGTAGAAAGAGCATATATTCTACAAGAATATACCACTGCATGCCGTCGGGTGGCTACACCCGACAGACTAATGTCTTGAAGAGAGATGGTGTTTTATTCTAGAACATATTTGTCAGCAGTACTACTCCTTCTGCTTACATCCTTGGAAACAAACAAGCGAAGACACCAAAGACAACAGAGAAGAAATTACTTCTACTTACTAATTGAATTAAAGAAATGACAAATTAATGGCAATGAAAGTGGTTGAGAAAACTTGCCATAGGCGTGCGATGCTCTAACCAATGCCTAACCGCGGCACCGTTTTCCCATCCACTTTCTTGTGTATTTATATTTTACTGCTAGAACTAACTACTACTGCTGCTACTAGAACTACATCATTTCCCACCTGCGGCAAGTTATTTTTTCATCCACCTCCATTGCGATTAATTTATCATTTCTTTAATTCAATTAGTAAGTACAAGTAATTTCCGTTATGTTGTCTTTGGTGACTTTGCTTGTTGGCTTCTCATGATATGATTATTAAAAATCGCGCCCCTCGGTCAACCCCCTTTTCTTCTCCTTCATTACTGCTTCTGTTTGTAGGATCAGAGTTCACGCTGTATTGCACACTATCAAAGTACAAAAAGGCGAGAATAATGCTAATTTATTGTTTTAGAAAAAAAATGGCACTTGAATTGACCAGAAATTATTAAAGGGTACATACTGACTTAATAAGTATGACTGAAAAAAGGCCATCTGGATGAAGAATACAATGACTTCAGCTACAACGTGTCTATGAAGGCAAATACATGCAGTCAAACTGCTTTTAGTGGTGACGTTTGAGCTGGTAGGATATCAGAAAAATGATAGATGACTTAAGCAGAAGATTTCGACGGCTATTATAGTGCAGCAGGACATTAACTGGACCTCTCCTCCACTTGCACACCAATGCAAGCGCAGCACACACAGCACAGTTGGAAAGGCAGTTGCTCTTCGTGCGTGTGTTGGCAACCTGGTTCCTGCAAAGAGAAGGGGTTGGTAATAAACATACATGATGTTAAAGAAGGCCCATGAAACCAGCTTAGGTACTGTATTCGTTTTCTTTAGTTTACATTTCGTAATAATACATTAGTTTAAAAAGTTTGTGTTCTAGAGCGCGATTTTTTTACATGAATTAGCTCATACTGTTTTTATTTATTTTTATTTGCAAAGAAACATTTTTCAGTGGGTCTACCGCTAGCTCAGCAAGACCGACAACAGCGATCTAACACTTACATAATGAACCCTATAGAGGGCTGGTATGTTCGCAATAAAGGTGTGCGAGACAGTGGTGTAGCTAGGTCGTCTGGCACCCGGGGCCCATAGATCTTCTGTCACGCCCCCCCCCCCCCCTCCGGGTGTAGCCGGTGGAAAGAGGGATGTCTTCAGATGTATATGACACCCCCCCTCCCCCCACTGGCCCCTTGCACCTGGGGCCCACGGCCCCCCCTGTTGCTACGCCACTGGTGCGAGATATATCTGCTACTACTTGCTAGCACTGTCTGTATTAGGTGCTGTCACTACACTGCTACACCTTTATTTATCGGAATAAAAAATAATGTGATGCACAAAACTCTACCCTGTTGTATCGTTATTCTCTTTTATTCGAACAAAACATTACATTAACCTGTGTATACATGCAGGTATAATTCTGAATGCCATTTCATGGTTGGTGACTTCCTCGTTGAGCTTGGAACTTCATAGGGATGACAAGCTAATTAAACTGAATGGTTTGAGGCAAGGATTACGTAATTATTGCTTATGACTGAATTGCACCAACTACGCATGGTCTGCGCGAAATTACAGTCCATTTCTTATTTTCCTTAGCGCAACTAGCCGCATCAGATTAAAGAAAATTGCAAAAATTAAAGTGAACGCACCTGCTCGCTTATAAAGATGCTAGCTTCACTGCGGTGTGCTTCGCCGTCCTTGGATTAGCGTAGGCAGTGGCGATCTGCCCGAGGACAAACAGCGCCGACGGGGCGATGGCCAGCGCTCGCGCAAGCGACACGCGCACACAGGCAATACACCCACTGGTGACAGGAATCTTCGTAGCTGTTTTCTTTTTGCAAGTTCGAAGTCCGCCGCAGTTATGTATCGCGCCGTGCTTGAACTGATGCGGCTTTCTATGATGAGCCGCAAGAAACACGTGAATGCACTGACGCCGATAGTAGGTTCGGAGCACTGGCACGAAGAATACCAGTGTGCAGGTCATCAACTGGCTCATGCACGGAGTAAAACGACAATCACTGCACTAGCTCGCAGTCTTCTTGAAAGGACGGCCGATCTGTCTCGGCGCTGCGGTGGAATAATTCCGCTGCCGAAGCGCTCCAGAGGACTGCAACGGTCCCTAAAATGAAGCCCTTGAAAATGTGCAGCACGGTTAACCCAAGAAAAGCTACGGAGGCAACTGGCGTCCATCGGAAAATGCTGACGAGGCGAGCGACAGATCGCAAGGCAGCCATGTTTACGCACTAACTTCACTCGAGGAGCGATTCAAGGTAGCTGCGAGGCCACCTTGAGATTCTCGAGTAAAGCGCTCGAGCTTTCCTTCATTCAAGGCGCGTTTCAAGTGGAGGGTGATTTGTGAAATGAAAAACCGCCCCCAAGGAGCATTTCAATTGGAGGGTCAAGTCGAGGTGCGTTTGTGAATACGGGGGTTAGTCAAGCCACCGTAATTATGTGGTCGCCATGCAGGCGTCGTCATTCCATCGTCAGCAAGCTGTCGTCGATATTTCTTCGTCGTCATGCCAACCTTTTCATTGCCTCGTCGTCATAGAGTAGTAGTCATGCCGTCGTGGTCGTCATTCCATTGGTACCAATCTATATTCATGTCATCGCTGTCACGCTATCAGGGTTGTACCGTAATCGTCAATTCATGGTCGTTATCACTTCGTTATCATTTCTTCGTCGTCATGCGTGGGATCCGCAAGTTCGAGTGACACAAATTTATGTTCAGTATGGCATTTCTGAGCGAAAATGTGTCCAACTCGGCCGAGTGTTCTATAATTGGTCATTATAATCATTACCACAATCATTATCTCGATCGTCATTATCAGCCTATATTTATGTCCACTGCAGGACGAAGGCATCCCTCTGCGATCTTCAATCACTCCTGGGTTGCGCTAGCCGATTCCGACTTGCGCCTGCAAATTTCCTAATTTCCATTGCCACAATTGGTAATGGTCGCTAAAGAAGCACGACTTTCTTCGCAAACGCTAACGACAGCTTCAAAATGAATTCAGACACTACGTGCGAAGCCCACATTCTTTTCTCGTAACACTTCGTTGAAAAGGTTTTTTTAAAAAATAAAAAATAAAGTCAGGTTCCATTTATATTGTTCCCAGAAGAGTGTGAAAAATATAGAGGTATAGAGTCCTGTTGGAAAACAAGAACCAACTCGGGAAACATGACAACTTCGAACATTCTGAATTCACCTGCACCTATGATACATACCCCTGTATTTGCCGCACAACGATAGCGGCGAGCACAGACGACGCTCGTTCATACCGGATCTCCACGACAGACGCGTGGCATTTAACATCTGACTTATAGAAGGTTCAAGCGTAATCTCTAGTGTGCGCACACGTTATAGGATCTACAACATTATTCGCGTCGCGCATGCAATCTGATTACATAAGTTCCGGCGACAACACAGACAACATGTATAATCGGCTATAAGAATTGAGAATGTTCTATGCATGCCGCGGCGCCCTGCACCGAGCGATTACGTTTAACGTTTGTTAACATTCATTCGCTGGCGAAAAGCGGTCACCGGATAAAGATAAACAAATACACGTGCCAATATTTATTTATTCATGCATTTATGTATTTTGCTTTCAACATCTCACTAAGGTAATAGCACAATAATCGCCTCGTGTGGCTCCGTGCAGTGTGTGATAGCTCCTCTTTTCTTCTTTATATTGCAGTCTTTCTTAATGACTCGAAATATATAATGGCGTAATGAAAAAAGATGATACATAACGTTGAGATGGACTTTTCTTGGAACTTCGTCATTGAAAGTTATTCTCTAAATTGAAGGCTTGAGAATCGAAGCCATTATACGTTTGGAGAAGTATGCAAAAGTGTGACTTGTTCAACACATGGCGAAGGACACGGTTCTATACTTCGCTTTTTCCATAGCGCAGTGGTACGAACACGTCGCTAAATATAGCTGGGATGCCCCGTACGGCTTTTCTATCATCTTATACAGCGTTAGGTTATATGGATTATTAGGTTATATGGATCATAATCAGAAAGTGGTTTTGGCACGTAAAGCCCCATAATAAAATATAAATATATGGATTTGTTTAGCTCTGACATATCCCTGTGTCGATCGTTGGGTCTTGCCACGAAACTAGCTACCTGACACAAGCTCTCTGTCGTTGCTTCCCGCATTTCGGTTGAGGTTGTCCGAAAGTTTCTTCAATATTTGTAAGCAGTGTGGAACTCTAAAGGCTAGCCATAAATAATGCAACCACGAATACATTAGAGACTTATAGCTCGGTGGGTTTACGGGAACAGGGGGTGAGTGGAGACACTACTGCGCCTGTGCGGTACGCTGGGCGGGCAGCGTGTTTACGGAGCGAGTCGCTCGCTCGCTGGTATCCTCTCCCGAGCGGAGCGTGCGCAGCGGAGCAGCACTTTTGCGAAACAAACATGGCGACCACCTGCACGAACATCGGCATGTGGGCGGCGTCGTCTTAAACGGGCCGCTGGCTGACCTGCAGGCGACAAAGCATCAGAGACGTTCCACCACTGAAGAGGACCTCTGTATATCCAGCGAGAGGTTTTCAGCAACGAGGCCATTTCGCCACCGTTTGAAGTGGGTGACGGCGATCGGAAAGCTGAAGTGAGCGTACTGATATTTTCGCCGTAACTCCAATCTTGTTCCACAGGTGACGCAGCCGAGCGCTGTGCACTAAAGCCACGGGCTCTGCTCACTCTCCTCGACAGAGTGAGGGATCGCAGAACTGAAGCTGTACCTTTCGTGCGGCGCTACGCTGCTGCCTCGGCTCGACCGCTGGCCCGTAAACCTGCGGAGTTGTAACCCTCTGATCTGAACTGAAGGTGCTAAAATGACGGTGGACAAAGAAGGAACACACACACAGGGCGCCACTTCCAACAATGTTTAAGTGGTACCCTGTGTTTGTTCCTTCTTTGCCCACCGTCGTTTTAGCGCCTTCACTTCAGATCATGCTTAACCAACACGCCCAACTACCCATCCTGACGATGTAACTCTCTATTCTCTTGAACCTATCATCGCATTGGCGGCAAATCTATGTCTGTGTTCCGCATTATGCGGAGTGATAATTTTTAAGCTTGATGGAATATTTAAATACAGCCTGTTTCCTAACATAATCCAGTCCTTCAGTTGGATTGTTAAAAGAGACGGATTGAAGCATAAAAGTGACTTAAACGCCCGTCTGTTTCGTCCCACTTTGGGAAATAGTATCTAGAAACTGGTGTCATCCTGGATATTAAGTTCAAGTCGACGCGTCTTCTAAAATCACAGGCTACTATTCGTAAATTGCAATTTGTGACGTAAAGTAATTATTTAGGAAGTTAATTAGTCATTTTCATAATTAGTTGAATACCTGCTTCAATGCATCGTGCAAGTAATGTCCACCTCTCCGAACAATCCAGCTCAAGGACTGGAAATATGTTATCTTCAACAGGTGATTTCTAAAAATTCCATAAAAGATACAAATGATCACCTTGTAGTTGCTCTACTGTCCTAACAAATATTATCATAGAAGGGTCCCTACTGATCTTGAAAGCCCGTGGAACTCAATATCAACATCAGTCGAAACAGACACATGCACCGCCCTTTCAACAATGCTAACAACTGCAGAGAATGAGAGACAACTCACGATGTAGCAAACGCGTATTGTTTAAAGACATGGTAAAAAAATGACATACATAAAAACCCGGAAGCCAGATTTGGTGCAGCTGTTAACAGCGGTAGCTTTATTCCCATTTATGGCTAGACTTCCGCATTCGTTGCGACATCAGTGAGCTAGAGGAAGGGGCTGGAAAGAAAAATAATAGTAAAGGCTCTTTCAGAAGACCAGCGAGGGAAGAACTTCCGCTGCTAAAAGGTGATTTCGAGGCTTTGCTTTTGCTGCTCTTTGTAGTTTTCATGGCACTGCATATCCATTAAATATTCAAAAAAACTGTCCGTGGGTCATTTTCAAGCTGGAAGGAAAACTTTCACAACTTTTCTTACTATTTACTTTGCTCTCGTATTCTTTTCCTGCGTTCTCGTTCAATATAGTGGTGCTTGCTATCGTCATTTCTTATAATATTGACGATGCCATCCTCACATCCTGTTTTATGTATTTCAGAACCTTAGATATACACACCGAAATAAAAAAAATATATATTACAAAGCTGTCAAAATGTGGAATATCAGCTCTCAGGTAATTCACCACCTATAGCTGACAGGAAGGCACAACGAACGTTCATTTTGTCTATTGGCGTACTGTAAAAATTAAGAAATTGTGGAGATGATAATATTGTTAGAACTAATAAAATTATATTCAAAGCTACCGGCCTAAACCATCTCCGTCAGTTGAGGGCTACGCACCGTGATAAGCGCAATAAGACAGCGCTGACCGAGGCAGCTGGCAAGCTCCCGTATCATCCGGTTTTAGTGGGGGATGGTACGAACATTTCGAACTGATTGGCATAAATGATCAGTCCCAATGCAGCTTAATGAATTACTCATAAAAATTGGGCGATCGATTCTCAATATTTTTATATATAAGAAAGAACTGTGTCTACGCTTAAAATTGTTCGTGAAGGAAGAAAACTACAAAACGAAATATGTTTACTTCTCTCATATTTTCTGTTAGCTTGTTTTCCTGATTTCTCAGGAAAATTCTGTTTGCCCTTTTCTGTAATCTTACAGAAAAAAATTGTTTGATAGTTTAGTTCATTCAAGTAGTACATTCATTGCCCTCATGGCAACAGCTTTTATGTAGTACGAGAGTCAAATGCCGGTATGCGGCTGCGACAGCATATACAGATAAGCACGGCACGTACGGAACGCACGAGATGTGATCCCTCTGGGAAGTCATGTGGCGCCCTGGAGCTTGGCACTACGCCACAGCATCCAAGTATGCCCTCTCCGAGCTTATATATAGCCATGCAATGAGCGGCCTCACTTGCCCTTAATTACAGGTGTACCTTATTCCGAAACTCAAAACCAATCGACTCAGGCATAGGAAATATATCCGCCTATACTTACGTGACTGGTGGAGGCGCACAGAAAAGTAAATTGAGGAGAGTAAAGAGGCGCTAAAATTCCATTTTACCCACAGTGTTGACGACAAATTTTTCACTTTAGCGTATCGGGACCGAGTCTGTTAAATTTAAGAAAGTTTTTGTCATTGATGATAAACAAAAAAAAAGAAATCATTTAAAATGAAATTTGTTTCTTTCATTGAAAAAAAATGTGCTTAAAGGGACACTAAAGCCAAACAATAAATCAGTTTGGTCTTTATGACGCATTGTTTGAAAACCCTGCAAGTAGTGATTTCAAAAAAATTGTTTGATTATTAGATTAGAAAATGAAGGTCCAAGTATCAGTATTCGAATTTCGCGCCGAAACCCCAGTGCTGGTACGTCAGCGTGACGTCAGGGAATTCCAAAAGTATGTTTTCGCATTTGAGCCGCGTTCGCTGAATAAAGCTTCCCGAAACTTGCCATGCTTAATATTTGGTTCCTTTAGAACACAATTTAGTCAACCTGTACCGCTATATATAATTAGTAGGCCCTAGAAGATGCCATCAAAATCCAAGACGTCACAGCCCCCAGGTGCGAGAAATTAAGTAGGCGTCACCACCCGTATTTTGTTCTTGCGCTTTTTTTGGCTAACCAAACGTCTTATCGTTGTAAGTGTGGTGTTTTTGGTGCTGTACAACGGTAATTTACTGATGCAGAAGAAATCATTTTTCACTTTAGTGTCCCTTTAAGTAAAAAATAAAAATTTTCTTTCGTTTCCTTGTTCTCACACATTTTTTTTTAACATTCTACACTTGAATGTTGTGAGACGACACATTGAACACGTTAGAGTTCGTGAGCCTCCACTCACCGGACGAGCAGCAAGACGAGTTGCAACACGTAAACTTAGATAACTTCGGGAAAGAGAGAAAACCTCGCAAACAACAAACAGAACAGCGTCACCCGCAGAATTACGAAGGGACCTATACCGCAACACTGGGGCATTAGCGTGGCAAATTTCTATGCGCAGCAGTGAAGACCTTGCGGCAACTACATAGGTACGCGAAGCGAGACACTTAGGCCACGACGAAAAACCCTTCGCCGCGGTAAACCACTCGTGACACCTGCCAGCGGGAAAGACGCTTTCGAGGCCAGCGGAGGAAAGTTGGAAGCTGCACGCACGCGCCAGAACCGCTTCCAGCAGCAAATACTTTCTGTCGTGTTGCGTAACGTGCGCAGTTTCCGCAGCGCGCAGTACAGCTTGCAGCCCCTGGTGAATACCCAGGATGTCTCGGCGTAAATACGGGCGTTATTCGCATCGCTTTGTTTTACTGCGAAAATGGAAAACGGCGCGCGAGCTGTGCCATCACGCAATATGTAGAGACACGTTATGGTTTACGCCTGTCGCTAGAACCTCCAACCGGCGGCGGCGGTGTTTGACGCTTTCGAAACATTGGCGCGACTGTGTCGCCAGCAACTTGATCCATCTCGCCCGCTAGCATGCTTATTCGCGTGCATCTGGCGACCGTAAACATGGTAACGCAGCCTAATGGAGCACCGACATCCGGAAACGACGCCATAGGAACGACGGTGACGCCACGCGGTCGATTAATGAATGTTAAATTGTCTTCCGGCGTAATTTCCGCGATGGGTATCGCGCGCGTAAAGCGCGTGACAAACTTCAAAGAAACTAGTCACACGTCACGACCACGCTCGTTTAACACTTGTTTACGTCTTAGGCAGTGCAAAAGCTAAAACGCAGAAGTAAGGAAAACTGGGAACACATTTCGTTTGTATACCGCCTTGCCATCTCACGTGGCATGCCCGCGGCAGTAAACTGGTTTTCCGCCTGTCAGGCAGCTGGCCGACCTGCTGCTCGGAAGCCAGTTTTGGGGATACGATCCGCAAAAAAATGGTTGCGTAACACTTGAGGCACCCGCAACCACATTACGCAAAACACACAACAAACACGAGGTGTCCTTGAGCTCATAATAAAGAGAAATAGCTAGAAGAAAGAAGAAAAAAAAACGCGAAAAGAATGGATAACTGAAACAAAGATGGCGCACTTGGAAGGAACAGTTGCAATTTATTGTCGGTGGATACGCAGCCTAGTTATTCGGATTCGTGAAGGCAGCCGATATCTCTATGAGCAAGTCGATGAGGTTCTGTTTTGGCCCGGCATGAGGCGGTAGTTTTGGTAGGGCCTGGCAGTGAGTGGAACCCCGGGTATACCGTCCGCACACGAGACTCAACATTTGTCCGTATATGCGATCCATGACGTTAGCCAGGTATTCTTTGGCCTTCGAGCCCGGTTCACATGCGTCCACGGAGAGCTCCATGCAGTCCAGGAAGTCATGATACGTACTGCAGAAAACAAAAAGATGAAAACAACCGGTCCATTTCGCAATATTGAAAGCGATTGTGTTCTCAAGGCAATTAGGTTATCTGTCAACAAAGAACTGCGCATGTTTAAATGATTCATTATTAAGGGATTTCTTACCTGAAATTTTAGGAAGGCAGATATAAAATTTTTTCACAAAAACGACATTTAACGTAGGCCCACGAACGCTGTCGAAATGTTTCCGCCAAAGCTGAGGCATGCGGGGTGATAATTTTCTTGTTTTCTTGCAATTTTTTTCAATAAATTGCCTTTGGCCGATAGCATATTTCTTCTCCTTGAGATGGATTATTCAGAGGGACGGACATAACTAGCACGAGACATTTATATGCCTATTCAACTATATAATAAAAATTAAGTAATGAACTTCTTCATTCATTACTTTGCGACACGTACGTACTGCAATTAATTAATTCTAGCCGGTGCAATTGCCAGGCCTAATCCCTTGGAATGAGTTCCCAGAACGACGCCAGTTTTTAGATATGCGCCATGAAACTCGCCGCGAAAATCCGCCGTTGTTCCACTAACCTTTTTACCAAAGCGCTCTTCTATGCATTGAAGCACAAAATTAACTTGAACGTCGTTGTATTTTGCTCCGCGCTCCGGGAAACAATATCTCAAAACTGACGTCATCCTACATAATAATTTCAAGTGGATACGCCTTGCAAACTCCCCGGCTAAAATTTGTAAATTGCCATATGTGCCATGAAGTAATTAATTAATAAGTTGATTGGTAAAATTTTGTTAATTAGCTGAATAAATGTTTCGCTTTCTAGTGCATGTAACGACCACCTCTTCGGAAACATCCAGCTCAAGGAGAAGAATTACGCTCTATGCCACTGGCGATATTTAAAAAAAAAAAATTCCGGGAAACATGAAAAGGATTACCCCGTATATTATTTATGTAGTTTCTCAGAATGAGCCCAAGAATGTTTCTGGCCACGTCTCGAGTTCTCGCCTACAAAACAGTTTACTCGGGTCTTTATCTTGGTTCTAAAGCCTGTTGCTTTACGCAGGCAAAAGAAAAATAAGTGGTCTATGTTATACTTCAAAGTTCTATACGTAAAGGCCGGCTGAATGGTTCCACGCACTGTACCACGTAAGCCATGTTTTTTTTTTTTGTGTGTGTGTGTGCTTCTCTTATCCACGGGCTGACGTTCCACGCTCCGCCGAGGATTGAGGTCGTCTGCTATCGTCTGGTGCCATGTGCATGACCGAAATGTTATCGGCTCGTCTCGACCATCTTAAGAGGAAGCTTTAGCTCGGGCCCAACTCCGACGCGGCCTATTCAAATACATGTAAAAACGCAAAAACGTTTTTCTGAGATAACCCTTGGACCGATTTTGATGAAATTTGTTGCATTTGAGAGAGTAAGATGAATTCTAGTGACTGTTGGAAGCAGAATTTCGATTTAGGGCTTGAATTTTGTTAGAAAGATTTTCAAAAATTCAGAAGTTTGAAAAAAATAGAAGCATGAAGTTTACAAACTAATAGCTCTGCATCAAGAAGAGATATCGCGATTCTGTAAACGGTATTCATTAGATCATTCAAAGCGGACAAATATTATGTCATTTTACATCTTACGTGAATTTGTTACATTGTTTACGAGGGTTCTGCAAAAGTTGTAAATACATATTATTATATTTCTTGAGGTGCATGTGTAACATATAAATTTTGTCCGCTTTAGATGTGCTATCAGGTACAATTCACAGAATTGCGATATCACTTTTTCTTGCTGAGTTACGGAGTTGTAAACTTGATAGTTTCGTTTTCTGAAAATTTGCGATTTTCGCCAAATTTTTATAAAAAATTGACGACATAAATCGAAAATTCGAAACCAACAGTCACTAGATTTTAAGTTTTTCTTTCAAATTCAGCAAACTCCGTCAAATTTGGTGTAGTGGTTGCCTAGAAAAACGAATTCTCCTTTTACATGTATTTAGATAGGAGCACCCGAGCTAAAGCTTCCTCTTAAGTTTAATGAAATATTCGTGCAATGGGAGGGGGGGGTAAAAAGTAAGAAACAAGTTGAACGGTCTAGCCGAGACTGACGTTGTCCACGTTCCGTACAACACCGTAGGTTTCCTCTATGCGTACGCAGTGCGTGAACCTTGCACGCAACTTCGCTGCTGGTAAATTTTGCCCTCTGTCGAACGCACTCGAACAATGCAAAAGCAAACTGAACCACGCAATGTTAGAAGAATGGAAAAAGGTATTTGTAATGTTTGAAGCATCGCGGTCATTAGATGCTGTAGCACGTAGTCAGGTCAGTACACGTGCACTGGTGGTGGCCCTGCTGAAATTGGTCATGTGATGCATATAGCCACGCAGCTTTCCAGTATGTCATAATGGACACGTAATTAAGGTCAACGTTTAAATAGGACAGACTGGTGGGGTAGTCGGCGGGACATAATTTACACAGTAGCGCAAAAGCACATGGCTTGTGTCCTGGCGCTGTGTCCCGTCTATTTCTTTCGTCCACGTGCTTCTGTGCTACTGTGTGAATACGGTAACTCTTTCGCGAGCGTCATTGCCTCTAGGGTGAGGCCCTTAAAAGCGACGATCCCCAGGACCAACTAAGGGCTGTCCAAAGGGCCCGCGAACGGGTGGAGGACCATGGTCTTCCGGCCCCAACGTGGGAGCGGCCCGCAACTACGACTTAGTAGTTCCTTAGGATCTTAATAAAGTTTGTTGACTGACTGACTGATTGCCTCTAGGGCACCCTCAAGTGCAATCTTGAGCGAGCTGGCGCTGTATTATCTGGATGTCACTATTGCCTAATGAACAAGGGTGGGGGAGGGCAGTAATAAGTAACCCACACCTGTCGCTTTCGTATGAACCATCTCTACAAACACCAGAGCTCTCGTTGCTTTCTTTTTGTTTTGTTTTTCTTATGATGTTAGACGTTAGAAAACAACAACAATGCTACTATTATGGAGAAACGCGGATCAATTAAATCTGCAGTGGCATGCCTAGCTTTTGCACGCGGGCCCGTTATGCAATCCCGAGCACACTAAGCTTGGGAGCAATGTACTCAGAATGTCGAATGAGCCGACAATTATTGGACCGCTAAATTTGCACATCATGATTTTAAGCATTTCTGACCAGGTGTGTCTTACAGCAGATTCATTACTTCAGCTGTAGAGATAAGGGCGCCTGTGAAGACCACCTGGGGTTCTCTTCCGTGCACCTAGATCTAAGCACATGGATGTTTTCGCATTTCGCCCCCATTGATATTTGGCCGCCGTGGCCGGGATCCAATCCTGCAACTTCGTGCTTAGCAGCACAACACCATAGCCACTAAGCAACCACGGCGAGTGCCTGTGAAGACGAAACAGCGCGCTATTTACACGACGCTGCTTGACAAACGAATGCTTCGAATAGCAGCGTATTTCTGCGGTAGCTGCAGTACCGCCTGTAGCTCGAAAGAGCATTCCTCTCCATTATGTGGCTGTATTTTAATCGGCCACAATACGTGAACCTTGTTTATTTTTGAGTCTAAGACCCTCCATCTGAGCACCTTGACATTCGGAAGTTGACCTTCTTATGCAAAAGTCGGCAGACAACGAAAGGAGCAACGTTCGATAATAAAATAAGCCGCATCCAATGAGAGAATATTCGGCAGCTGGGCGTGAAGAACTTCGGCCCAGATACGCTTTACCGAGCCACAAATATATACATCTTCAGCTTGATGGTGGAGGATCATATTTTAATTTCTAGAAGACGACAGACGCTGTAGTTGCAATCTACGTTAGGCGAAGATTTGTGAAACCGTTTCAGTAAATGCAATGTAAAGAGATACATGATTCGTGCAATTTTATTTTATTTCCGACAACGTGCAAGGGACGTTCGCGGTCTTCTCCCACTGCAGAAGAAATCTTTGCGTTAAACGTGACGGAATCAACTGAGAGCGTCGGCATTGCTTATATTACGTAACTAATAATTCCTGAAGTTCATCGGCTTCCCATCCCGATTTTTCGCGAGAGTACTCTCAAAACTGCATAAATAGTGACGTTGTTGAGGCGATGCTCACGTAGATTAATGGGAGGCCTTACACCTCGAAAGTTTTGATCTCGCTATTTCTTGGAAATGCTTGTTCTGAAAAAAGTCGTCTCAATTAATGATAGCTATAGATTTCCGATGTATGTTACGTGGACATTGCAAAATCTCAGGTGATCTGGTAAAAAAAAAAAGAGAGATGTTTTACCAAAAGGAGTGGTGTTATGCAATTCATCGCATAACTAGATTACTCATTTGTAAATGTCATTGATTGCATTACTTATTTCTGAAACAAAAAAAAACTAATACAATTGTGTTGCAGTAAACATAAACATTATTTCTGGAGAGCCTTGGGTTGGAGGACTTTGAGGTGCTTTTATTTATCTATGAACATGCTGGGGCTCATATCCTCATGTATGCAATCGTAGGCGCATGTAGCCCTGGAAGTCATACGGCGTCGCAAATACTAGGCTTCACCAAGCTCTGTCTAGCCCTTGTATCCGAATTTTCACTTCTAGCACCGCATGTCACTTGCCCGAGGTCCTATTTCAGTAATGCGTGGCTTCGCCGCAGGTTAGCGAAGCAGCTAAGCATAACAGAGGCCAAACTTAATTTGCAGAGCCGTTTCATGGCAGGTAGAATGAACCCCCCTCCCTGCAATGCAAGTGTATATGTTATCAGCTCACACATCGGGCGATTCGACATTATGATGGCACCACAGTGTTTCTCGAATGAGTCGTTGGGCTACTTTAGGGCATTCTTGGTACCAAGACAGAACCGCATTGTAGCAGAAAGCGAACAGAGCCACCTTGTCTCTAACGCTCAGTGGAGTACGATGAGTGGTGGGTAGTAGACGCACATCGCAATGCAGACAGTGAGAACTGGAAGAGCGCTGAGTGTGGCGAATCAGAGAGTTTAGAGACCACAGTGATAACGCGTAACTGTCCCATTTTGCGACCGAATATATGATCCCCTTTGGCTGTTGCCTACAGCATCAGTTCGTAAACTATGAAAAAAAGAAATGCGGATGTATCTCGGTATTTTTTTCAGTAACTTTGCTTCGGACCTCGCGATGTATGTACATGCAGTAAGCGAACTAAGATGACCTGAGCTACGGCGCACTTTGATTCGCCATCGGTGACTATAAGTGCAGGTAATTCTAAAGGAAGCCACGCAACCCAGCTTCAGCAGTTCAGCATACGTAGGGTGGCAGAGCAACGACGCAATTCTTATATCAGTTTGAACGAAGGCTACAGAGCGGTTGTCACACGACACTACAATGTCGCATTTAGCAGTGCACCTCGAATTGAAGAATAAGCCGCAGTGCGTGACCTACCAGCAGGTGTAGTGGACGGTCCTTCTTGGCGGAGCTCCGAGGCTGTCACCCAAGCCATCACGAAGGACTTCGAAGCACTGGTTCAACTTGATCCCGGCTGCGTTCATGCACTTGATGCTGTTCTTGTACACTGCGCAAGCACAAAGCAGCGTGTATGACAGCGAACGATAGGGCGCCAGCAATGCTGATTCTGCCCAGACGCACGTACGCATCATCGCATCACATCTGCACCCCATATCCATGTGTCTTGCGAGACTGTTGGTATACCGGAAAGCGCTGCTAAGCACAATGTCCTGGGATCAGATCCTCGCCATGGCTGCTACCTTTATATTGAGCCCAAATTCAAAAACGCCTGCGCAATGGGTTCACGCTAAACAACCTTAGGTTGTTAAAACTATTCCGGAGTCCCAAACTACGGTGTGCCTCCTTATCAGATCGTGTTTATGGCACGTAAAGTACCAGAATTTAATTCTTTTATAATATACCAAAAAAAGGAGCAAAAGAAGTAGCTATATTAGGTAGTGCATATAAGAAACCATGCTCAGCTAGTTAAGCTGAAATAATGATCACAGGGCACACGTAGCGAAACACGCTAGAACAAAGTTACGAGGTGGCTTTCATGCGTTTTGCAATTGCCCAAATTATATTGGCCAGCTTATCGTTATTATGGTGAGTATGGGTAGGTGAGTGAACAGATATTGATTTATAGCGTTAAATATTTTAGCAAGAAACCAAGGGAAGCAAGACCAATGCACTATTCACGCAATAACAAGCTCTTAAGCGATAACCGAGCCATCGCATTTTACCTAATGCGCATTTCAATTGGCACCTTTCGAAAGGATGAATTGGGGTAAAGAAGTGAAGTCACAGTCATTGAAGAAAACTACTGTGAGGTTAATATTGTTTTTATATACACATTCCTCACCGAAATGTGCTACGACATACTATGCCATTTGCATTTTCCCAAAGTGTGTTATAGGGGAATCCTGCAGTAATGATAATTGCAAGTCTAACTTCTTGGACAACACATTTCAGGGAAGAACTTAGTAAAACTTGTGCTAGTTTCAGGAATTCTTCAGCAAAAGACGGGACCAATCTACTGCCGACCTTTGATTTTGCGATAGTATCGTATGCTCTATAAGAGAAAACAATTACAGAGCAACTTCGCCAGTAGCTACCAGTACCTTGCGTGCAATTTATCGTGCTAGTAATTTACTATTCAGTGAGTGATGCACTTGTAGAAGGGGAACTTCGCCACATTCCGCCGAAGCTTTCAGATGTCTGCTTGAAGTCGGCTAGTAGAGTGACTGCAGTATTTAGAGAAAAAAAAAAGGTCCCTCCTTTTGTTCTGCCAGTGCTTCCAGCTAAGCTTAGGCAAGGAAGTCTTGATTAAACTCACTTCGAAATAAATTGCATCCACAGACTGTCAAAACGCACTGCTAAAGAAGTATTGTGTCTAGCTTTACGGACAAGAGAACAGCCTTATTATGGGTAATAAGTCAGGTACGCATCAGTGCCATGTGCTTGTTCCGCGCTTTCATTCCGATCATTGAGCATGTTCGTTTTATCACAAAGTAGAATTCGTTTCGTATACCGAGAAGGTTAGCCTGTGCAAGTGTCATTGTTAGAAAAATTCTGACGGTGCACTGTGTGGCGTTTGATATCTCAGTGGATACCACGCCTCGGGACCATGCCATCGAGCTCTGGCGAGCACTGCTGTTGTTCCTCCTGGACCCAGCGGCACCACCGGTCGGCGATCGACTCCGCAGCAGCCTCAAGAGTCATGCGGACCCAACTTAGCTGCCTCCAGGACGTTCGTTAATACAACGGAGGCAGCCTCACACTTCCTCTTGCGCCATAATGCCCCTCCCCTTCCACCGCAGCGCGTTCGGCACATTCTAATTTGGAATAAACGTGGTTTCATTCATTCATTCACTCAGTGGAACATTGACATTGTTTATGACTACGTGGCACGTTCAGACTGTGTGACGGTGTCACGCAGACAATCCTACATTATTCTATATTTGCTTTGTTTGGTCTGCTTTCTTTTCTCCTTTCTGTCAATTTTCCACACACGTTTTCTCCTTCCCCAGTAGAGAGTATCGAAACGAAGATATCAACTGGTTGCCATCCCTATCTTGCGTTTACTTTTATCTCTTTCGCTCTCGGTGCATGTGCGTGCGTGTGTGTATGTGTGTTCGCACGCGTGCGCGCTACTATCTCCTTCTTGGTCCATTGTAACAGCGGGGTGGAGTGAACTTACTTTCGTGTTCGTCAGTGCCTTTGGTGCAAGCGGCTTCAAAGTCATCGCCCGCCGCTTCCATACCAACCAATGCCACGACGCGTGGAAGTCCGCTTTCCAGGCACCTCTCAGAGAAATCGAATGTGCAGGCAACCTGCTTGCGGAACAACCTGCATGGACGGTAGTCGGCTTAGCTGTAAATTGAAAAACGTTAGTTGCTACAGTCGACAATATATTGTATATTGATGTAATTATGAGTCAACTTCTTGAACACGTGAAGAAGTGCGTTTATCAAGGCCAGGTAGACCCAGGGGACACTAATCATGTGAAAATGTGGGTCGGAGCGCAAACGCCAAGCGCTTTGAAGCAGCACAATGCGTTGGCGGGCTAGTTGATGCGAATCCCTAAGCAGCCTACCGTTTTTTATTTCTTAAAAACTGTATCATAAGAACATTGTAGCAGTACTAAACAGTGATGAAATTTAGATGGTAAAACAATGGCACTTGAAAAGAATCTAAGGACCGCACACCGAGCGCTCGAACGGAAAGTCATAGGCGTTGCATTACGAGAGAGAAAGGAGGAATCAAGGATTAGTGAGCAAATGCTGGAGTCTGGTAAGATGAGATTAGAAGAAAAGTTTAGCAGGTGTGTTCTAGATAGCCGGTGCTCCTACTAACGTGATAGAACGAATTCCAAAATGAAGGAAACGCATTTGACGTAATATATCGGGCTGAGGCCTTCATCCTGCGCTGGACGATGACGACGACGATGGTGATGAGAACTAGTAGGGAACCGAGTGTAACGCATCAACGTGACCTAATGAGCGTGTACAGTTTGTATAGTGCAATGTAATGTAATGACCTGTAAACACAGCAGGTGATGTAAGACATACGTCGGCCACTTAAATTGCGAGTTGCTGCTAGAAAACCCCCGGCCCATGTCATTCACCCTGAAAAGACACCGCGTATTTACTGCACTTACCTCACAGAACTGCCATCCTCAATTGATCACTAATGCGGCGATAGTTTTTTTTATCGCACCCGGCTGTATATTAAAGGAGTACTAACACAACGCTTTAGACTTTTTATTTATTTCTTCAAATCAAGCTTCTGGGTCTCGAAAGCTTAAATGATGATGATCAATTCTGAGTTACCAGGTAATAGGTATGCGTGCTCTCGGAAAATGTCCCCTGCTTATACTACGGAGAACAAGATAGGCGATGAATAAGCGTTCACGTTTCAAATGTTGGACCTTTGGTTCACGGTCTGGGTTCGATGAAACCGTCATAACATAGCAGATCGAGAATAATGCTGGTGCATTACGTTGCCCGTGTAAAATACAGAGGTAAGGAAACTGTACATGTAGTTTTCGTCGGAAAGGGCAAATCACAAACTGTTTTAACCCTATTAGCGACGAGGACCTACGGAGTCGCCGTCTTTTGGAAGCGCCTCGCTTGCGTCGTCGTCGCCGTCGTCGTCGTCGTCGTCGTCGTCATCATCATCATCATCATCATCATCATCATCATCGCCAACGTCGTCATCGTCGTCATCATCATTATCGTCAGCCTATTTTATGTACCCCTGCAGGACGAATATCTCTCCCTGCGATCTCCAATTACGCCTGTCCTGCGCCAACCGATTCCAAATAGCACCTACAAATTTCCTAATTTCATCGCACCACCTAGCTTGCGTAGTATGAGGGATAACGCGGCCCGCTCCTCATAGGTTTGGCTGTCAGCGCTCAATAAAAACAACACACGTGAACCCTTCTGGACATTTCTGTAAGTACTCTCGCAATGACAGAAGTTTTTACTATTAAATTAATAATCTTGGCCAAACAGAAAGCGCACAAGGGTTTGCAGAGGCTATCTCTTTACCGAATACGTACAGTGAACGTCCACTGCGCGCGATCGCCAGCGTCTTGCGTAAAAGGTAGGCAGTCGCTGAGAGCAAACTAAGTGAAGTATGTTCTTATAGTGGATTGTCAGTGTAACAAATTGAAACATAAAAGAATGAAGCTTCAATGTAGCGATTGCACGGGTTCGCAGCGTCCGTCTGCGCGTCTGCATGCATGTCCGCGCTCAATGTTTCGCTTTCACTGGGAGCACGTTTTCGCACTGTGCCGTCAGCTTTAGGCCGAAGCATGGGCATTTGACCGTACACAAGCAACCATTGTTCTGTGGAAGCTATCAGAGCAGCTGAAAAATAAGTTTGAAATAAATGGTACTTGGGCGCCTACAGCGGCTTTTGATATGTCGTCAGGACGTTTCAATCTTGTTTTTTGTAAATTACTGGACGTTATAATATTATTATTTCTCCAGTCTCATTGCACTATATGTTGTCGGTCTTCTCAGCGAGGGATTTCTCAGTTTCTTCTTTTTTTTCAAAACTAGTAAATTCATTATTTGGTGCGAACAGAAACATGAGCATATGCCATGCCTCTTTTTAATGTGCTTCTTACCATTCCGTTTCCATTCCAGTGAACTTGCCGGTGTCTAACATCAACAAGTTCAAAGACTAGAGCTTCATGACATTAGCTGGGTAGCGCGCGCGGGCAAAAGTCTAAGTGCACGCTTTCTGCTACTCACGGAACATCGCAGCCCCGTTGCCGTATCAGAAACGTTCCTCACGGAATTGCTTGCTGCACACCCGAGTTGTGGCCGATAGCTGCTTGTCCGTTCTAACCGTCGTATTCAGAAATGCATCTTAAACTGAAGCTCATGCTTGACTTGATATAAGTGACGCCTAGTTCGAACGCTCCCAAGTTGCTCATTGCGTTTCTTTTCGTGTGCTCGTGACAGGCGTCAATTAAATCAAGTCAAGCATGAGCTTCAGTTTAAGATGCATTTCTCAATACGGGGATAAGTTTCGCAATGCAAGCTTCACGCAGCGTTTTGTCCTGTGGGTGAGTGTGACGGCTGACACCAGGCTACGTTGCGTACGTCCGGTACCGCGGCACCGAGCAGTCTACCATGTTGGACGACTTCAAAAGCAGCCACTAGATATAATATAATGTTTTCAAGTGTTGTCAAGCCGGCGCCCGAAGCGGGAAAACCTCCCCACTTATCAGAACCGCAGCGCATGTGGGGCTTTAAGCTTTCGTTGTCAGCTCGCTTCGGCGCTTCCGAAGCAGCCGACGCGGCCGTCGTGTCCACGTTATCATATCACGTCAAGCCAACGGAACCGGCAGTTTTCCAGTGGTGGAGTTCACCCCCCATACCTGCTCTTGGAGAGTTTCGTCCGTTAGAAACAAAGAAAACTGTTTTTCGCGCATATGCGCGCACGTTGAGGATATAGACAGCTCATGCTGCGATAAAACTGTTTCTAGAATATGGATACATTTACTCGGCTGTATTTCACTTCACAGAATATGAAACGTTTGTGAGAATGCACTCAGAAGCAATTCCTCGATGAGGACAAACAAATTTGATTCTCGGGAATATTATACGGCTCAGGTGCGTTTTCATCGCGCTCGATGTTTTGCTATAGACTCCATAACCTTGGCCAGGCCCAGGCAACGGCATTTAGTTAAGAGCGCCACCCTTGTGAAAGAATACGGGCGCAAGGTCGCTTCGGCGCTCCCTGAACGGTTTATTTGCATTGGCGTTGCGTGTTCTTTCTTTTCTTGCTTGCGACGCTAGCGCTAAATTTTGAACAGCAGCACTCAGTCTGCTTGCGAAATGGCAATGGGTAGACTCGAATGCGGTTTCCCGAAACTCTCTGACGCCGAACACCTCTTTCAGGACAGCAAAATCGAGGCAAACGTCTGCTGCGACACCCGTTTACAGAGTACAATAAAATACGGACAAAGACGCGATAACATTCGTCAGTTGGGGTTCGTACATCAGCAACCCAATATAGAGCATATATTCTTGAGGTATACGATGGCAATTCAGTGCAATGCAGAAGTCACTGTAGTTACAGATGTGTGAAACGAAGATGAGTACTGCTTTTTCTTCCAATGCGAAACATGATAATAACATTCCTGATTTGTTAAGTGTTATTATTGGTTAGGAACACATGTATACAAAAAATCACTTCCTTTAGTAGTCTCCTCCAGCAGAAACATGGGCGCGATGTTTTCTTTATTTTTTGTGGTCAATTACAAAGTTGTTGTACACAACAACTACATGCCTCACTACGACCAAGCACTTGAACAAAGCAGCTGCATTATCGGAATTTTTGCTGTGGGCTTTTAAAACCAATAACTTTCTTCGAAACATCCTACCATTTGCGCCGAAGAATCACGGCGCAAAGCCGTGATTCTTCGCAGTAGCAACGATGGCTTCGCCAACAATCGTCTCACAAGCGGTGTCCACCAACAGACACTTCCGCACATGTACTATATTCCAGTGGAACGCTCGCGGATTGCGCTCGAAGTTAGCAGACTTTAAGCATCTTACGCGAGTGTACCGATTCCCTTTTTTAGTCATTTCCGAGTCTCGCGTCGACGAGCACTTTAGGATAAAGGGGTATTATTTTCATCATTCAAGGCGACAAAATGGAATTAGCCGACTGCTCGTTGGATTTCGCAACGACATACCTGCCTCTGCGATTGACGTAACACCACATGACAAGAACGAATATATTTGCGCAACCACAGTGATTGCATCCAAAGTGTTTACCCTAATCGGCGTCTACTTGGAACCAGGATCACCTTTCGACGTGACCAGATTGGAAAACTTGTTGACAAACACTCAGTCGCCACATATTATTTGTGGCGATTTCAACGCACATAACGAGATCTGGGGCAGTTCACATACATGTGGTCGGGGTGCTAAGCTGGCGAAGCTTTTTGCAAAATACAATATAGAGCCCTTGAACGATGGCAGCATAACGTACCTGAAAAATCCGACGACTGTTAGCTGCATTGACATCACATTCGTATCAAGTCAAGTGGCCCCGATGTTCGGATGGTGTACAGATTTCGAGACTCGAGGTAGTGATCACTACCCGATCCTAATCTCTGCCCTTCATTTTCGGACGTCGCCCAGAAAAGTGAAACTGAAGTCGGTAGACTGGGAAGCTTACACAGCAACCGTAGACAAAGGAATCACAGCCTCGACTACAAATACAGAAATAATACCTACAATAGCTCAATGCCTCAAACAAAGTACCCGCTATGCCACTAAGCATTGTAATGCACCAACAAACGACGAGGAATTTGAAAGGTTATGTGCCATTCGAAGGCGTGCCGAAAGGAAGGCTCTACGTACTAAGAGTATCGAAGACCTCAGAACTTGTCGACGGGCACAAAGGCATATACGACGTTACCTCACCAAACTGGACCGAAAAAGGTGGAGGGACTTTTGTGGGACACTGGACATACGACAACCGCTGAGCAAAATCTGGCGAGTCGTCAGAGGCATTCGCAAAGAGCCGCAACAGCTTTATCCTTTTATCGCCCTCTCATTACATGAACGCGCATCCCTGAAAGAGGTGGCAGAGCAGTACTGCAAGCTCCTTTCCAACGGGGCACAACCTTTGCGGCAAATTGCAAGTCGTCAGCCTAGTCCACCTCGAGCTACCCTTCCTGACTTAGAATTACCATTCACCATCGAAGAGCTCACGGCAGCAATCAGCGACGTAAACAAGCGATCATCACCTGGCCATGACGGCGTGAGTTATGAAGCGCTCGCAAAACTATGTCACACATCTCGCCTACGCCTTCTGGAGTACTACAACGCCTCATGGATAACTGGGGAGGTTCCTACGGAATGGAAGCTTGCGAAAGTAATTCCTATATTGAAACCATCAAAGCAGCCAACGAATTACGCCTCCTTCAGACCCATATCTCTGCTTAGCTGCGTAGGGAAGCTATTCGAAAAAATGATCTACAAACGACTAAATTGGTTCCTGGAAACTGCAAAAGTTTACCCGGAGGAAATGAATGGCTTCCGGCAAAATAGATCCGCAATTGATAATGTCATTGCCTTGGTTTCATCACTTGAAGAGGAATTGGTCTCTGGAAACATACCTACTGCATTATTTTTAGACATTCAGGCAGCATATGATTCGGTCTATCATACAGCGATACTTGACGCTTTGGAAACTCTTGGTCTTGGAGGACGGCTCTACACATGGATTGCAGACTATCTTCAAGGACGCCAACTTTTCATGTGTACCCCGGATGGCCCCACAGCGCTTTATGCCGCCGAGAAGGGAGTGCCACAAGGAGCTGTGTTAAGCCCGATATTATTTAATTTAGTCCTCATCCATCTGAAAAGAAACCTGCCCCCTGGCGTCAAAATCACACTGTATGCGGACGACATCTGCATTTGGAGTGCGGCGCGTTCCCGCAGTACCACCCAACAACGCTTCCAGAGAGCGCTAGCAAATATATCGGCCTACCTAAATCCAAGGGGTCTGAAATTGTCCCCCGACAAAAGCGTTGCCATGGCTTTCACGCGGAGGCGTATGGAAAAATACCCACTAGTGTTGGGTGGTCGCGCCCTTCCATACGTCAAGACGCAAAGGTTTCTTGGAGTGACGATCGATAGGAACCTCACATGGTCGCCCCAAGTGAAAAAATTGAGTGAGAAGATTTCCTCGGCGTCGCACGTATTCTGATTTTTAGCCGGATCACAGTGGGGCAGCAACTGTCGATCAATGGTGCTCCTCCATAAGGCCTACGTCGACGGAACACTACGATATTACCTCCCGATCCTGCACAAAGTGTCTCCCACAAGCAAGAGAAAACTCGAGGCAGCACGAAACAACTGCCTTCGCGTATGTCTTGGCCTTCCGAAGGGGTCGTCCCGCTCAGGGACTGTAGCAGAAGCCGGATGCCTGCCTCTGGAAGTGCTATGTTCGCAGGAGACACTTCGGATACACCTCCGCCACGTCATTCATACGAAGAATCACTTTTTAAAGGATATTTCCAGAACCCGTGCTACATCCAGCTTTGGGCAGGCCGTCGGAAGCATATCTATTTCGATTCCTGCTCAGGCGTCACAAATTATGCCGCGAAACATTTCACCATGGACACTGTCCCCACTGGAAATCGTGCCATACATACCTGTAATCAGTTCGAAAAAGAAAATGCCTCAAGCAGCGACTTATCAGATAGCTTTAGAATATATGCACAAAGAATACGCAGCCGCAACGCACATTTTCACAGATGGCTCTACAACTCCACATCGTTCATCATGCGGACTTTTTGTTCCCTCTACAGGACAACGATTCTCGTTTCGTCTTGAGCGAGCGACATCATCTACTTCAGCGGAGCTCTATGGCATTAAGGAGGCCCTTGTGTATATACTTCGACAGCAGCCGACAAAGACATGGGTGATATTCACAGACTCAAAAGCAGCCCAACAAAGTATATGGAACAGGCACAAGCGTTGCAATAATCAACCAGCAGCATTTGACATTGCTTATCTTCACCACAGGGCTAAGATTGCTGGGCATTGCATAAAGTTCCAGTGGATACCTGGCCATGCCGGCATTTCGGGAAATGAAAGAGCGGACGAAGCTGCCAGAAATGGACTCCAATACCGCAAATTCAGAAGAACATATTTTACAAAAGCCGACGCTTCAACCATGGCAAAAAAATATGCCTATCAAGAAAAAGACCGCATCTTGAATCTGCCGCTTCACCAAGACAACTCCCTACGTTACATTGACCCAGAAATGAGACCGAAAATTCCACGACCACTTCCTCGACACTTAGAGACATTGTACCATCGTCTTCGACTGAACGTGGCATACACGAACAATTATCTGTACCGCATAGGACTTACCACTAGCCCATACTGTGATAACTGTCGCAACTTAGAGACAATTGAGCACGTATTACTAGAATGCCCCGCGTACCGCGACGAGAGACAATTTTTTGAGCGCCAAATGGACATGATTTGCCCCGGACCGTTAACGTTACCGACCATCTTAGGTCCAATGCCCGGCCCTTCGAAACAGCGACGGGTTTTGGATTTATTGTTCAAATACCTGACAGAAATTGGTCAAATAGGAAAGCTTTAAGAATTGCATCCTTCCTATACAAAAGCCTAAATTTACCCGCCATGTCACCTGTAAAAATTAGTATCAGGTCCAGTCGGACATTTCATATTTATTTTTATCCTTTTTTTTTCTCCCACTCTTATCTGGAATCTTTTAATCCCATTACCCATCCCTATACAGAGTAGCATGCCAGCGGTTATATACGCGCCGGCAAAATTCTCTGTTTTTCTAATAAAGAGCCCTCTCTCCCCCCCCCCTACCAATTTTCTTGCATCTAACTGTATTTTGGGCCAATCCAGAAAGCAGTGCAGTGTAACCAACGTCTCACATAACGCGAGCTGTCATGCTGGAAAAATGCTAGAAACTAGCACGCGACGCTGGCGCCAGACGTTTCAAAGAGCTACTGTGGCAGCATATATACAATTTTAACCTCATGGTTAGACTTGTTAGATGCTGTGATGGAAACTCAGAGGTTCGATCACACCATTATTCGCGCATTTCTTTACAGCATTGTAGACAAACTTTACTCAATATAGAGATATCTAACAGGAAGCTCGAGGTATGTATAGTGAGTGCATCACAGTGTGCACGGAAACGCAAGCTTGAAGAGATACGAAATATAAGATGGTCTCTTCATTACAGCAAATTGCTTTCTGGAATCGTTCGGCTATTCGCTTACATTGACAATCATCGTCTATGGTTCAATTTCGCCTAATTTATTGACATTGTTACAAACGTAAAAAAATGCAAATGTTGAAGAGCAATCATAATTATGGCCTTGCTTTTATTCCCTAATTTAAGAAACGTCGCTAGAAGAAAAGTACGTTATTTGGTTCGGAGGACCTTTAAACACTTGTATATCTTTTTCCAATCGCTCGGAAATGTAGAAATTACGGGCCGGCTCGGCGTACGATGTTGTCGAGTATGTTGTGGTCGTGGATGACACATTATTACGGTGTACCAGGCTTGCGGGATGACAAGGTTGCATTTTGCATCGGGAAAACGCATGGCGCGACCACTAGTATCGTGCGCGCCAACGCAGATGGGAGCTCCGACGAGATGGGGCGTAATTAAGCTCGAATGTGTCTGGAAGGAAATCAATCGGCGGTGGTGTCGCGGGAAGGAAGCTTCGCTTGCCTAGTCTATAATAAATGTAACATGATATTAAAGCGAAGCTGTAGCATCATAGTCATCATCATCATCATCATCATCATCATCCTGGTTACGCCCACTGCAGGGCAAAGGCCTCTCCCATACATCTCCAGCTACCCCGGCCATGCACTAATTGTGGCCATGTTGTCCCTGCAAACTTCCTAATCTCATCTTCGCACCTAACTTTCTGCCATCCCCTGCTACGCTTTCTTTCTCTTGGGATCCAGTCCGTAACCCTTAATGACCACCGGTTATCTTCACTCCTCATTACATGCCCTGCCCATGCCCATTTCTTTTTCTTGATTTCAACTAAGATGTCATTAACTCGCGTTTGTTCCCTCACCCAATCTGCTCTTTTCTTATCCCTTAACGTTACACCTATCATTTTTCTTTCCATAGCTCGTGGCGCCGTCCCCGATTTCAGTAGAACCCTTTTCATAAGCCTCCAGGTTTCTTCCCCGTACGTGAGTACTGGTAAGAAACAGCTGTTATACACTTTTCTCTTGAGGGATAATGGCAACCAGCTGTTCATGATCTGAGAATGCCTGCCAAACGCACCCCAGCCCATTCTTATTCTTCTGATTATTTCAGTCTCATGATCCGGACCCGCAGTCACTACCTGTCCTAAGTAGATGTATTCCCTTACCACTTCCAGTGCCTCACTACCTATCGTAAACTGCTGTTCTCTTCCGAGACTGTTAAACATTACTTTAGTTTTCTGCAGACTAATTTTTAGTCCCTTCCTTCTGCTTTGCCTCTCCAGATCATTGAGCATGCATTGCTGTTGGTCCCCTGAGTTACTAAGCAAGGCAAGATCATCAGCGAAGCGCAAGTTACTAAGGTATTCTCCATTTACTCTTATCCCCAATTCTTCCCAATGCAGGTCTCTGAATACCTCCTGCAAACACGCTGTGGATAGCACTGGAGAGATCGTATCTCCGTTTCTGACGCCTTTTTTATTGGAATTTCGTTGCTTTCTTTATGGAGGGTTACGGTGGCTGTGGAGCCGCGATAGATATATTTCAGTATTTTTACATACGGCTCGTCTACACCCTGATTTCACAATGCCTCCATGACTGCTGAGGTTTCGAAGCTCTATATAGCTAGCTGATTCGTCCATCTGTTCGTCCGCGTGTCGCCTGCAAGCCGAAAATTCCTCCGGCGCAATACAATGCGCATGCGCGAAAGAAAAAGAGAGATGCGCGTGATTGGCTGCACCAGTAGTGACGTCGCCCATCCCCGGCACAACCGAGCGCCCGCGCAGCAGTTTCTCTGCGGCTCCGAGATGGGTAGGCCACACGTCATACGTACTCCTGAGGAGCAGGCAGCTTTCGATTAGCAACGCCGCGGACAAAACCGGGAACGAGCTTGTCTTCGGCGTGCCGATGCTGCAGCCCAGGCACAAGAACAGGCTCGTGCAACCGAGCGCAAGCAGCAACTGCGTACCAAGGATCCGGCAGCCTACGAAGCCGTCGTTTAATGAAACGTCGGGATTAACCAAGTGATAAACACCGGGGTCTCACGTTTCATCTTCTCTGGTTAGCCATCTGTACGCAGTGCTCGGGCGGTGATTTTTTAAAATATTCTATTTTATTAAACTTCATCCTGTGCAACATTGAATTTTCCTTTTCTTATGTACCACCCGCCGCTGTTGCTTCGACGCTATGGCGTTGTACTGCTAAGCTCGAGGTAAACGGTTGAATGCCGGTCTATAGGGCGCTGCGTTTTGATGGGAGTTGAAATGCAAAGACGCCTGTGCCCTTAGATTTAGGTGCACGTCAAGAAACATCAGGTGGTAAAAATTATTGCGGAGTCCACCACTACAGCGTGCCTCATAATTAGGTCGTTGTTTTGGCACGCTCACTCCGAAATTTCATAACTATATTTGCCTACTTACGTTCCCCTGCCCCAAGAATCGGGTAGGTAAACGGAGGCGCCCTAATCAACCTTCTTTCCTTTCGTCCTTGTTCTTCGTCGCTCTTCTTTCATTATTTGAGCGTTTTAGCAGATTCACAAAAATATTTAGCACCTACTATCATGTTCTTGACATTTTTGTAACGGAATATGAAAGACTGTTCACCTTACTGCTAAATGACATTCATCTGCAGGAAGCGAAGTGCGTTCTTTAAGCTCCCGCTCATCTCCAGTTACATTGCGCAGTACGGAGACGTTAGGCTGCTGTAGGACGGGACCTACAATACTTGCGTAGTTTCTTGTAAAATGGGTAGTTTCACGCATTTTTCTTGACCGTACATATATGCTACAGCAGTTCCTATACGGATACGTAAAGTGGTATAAACTTGTAGGCACAACACGCCGTCTAGTTTAAAGAAATTGTTTGCAAAAAAAAAAAACATGCGGTCACCAAACCTCTAAAGTGGGGCTGCAGCTGACGCTAGTCGATCTTTAAAGACATGCGAGCGTTGCGCGAATAGCTACGACTTGTATTTGAATACAAGTGAAATAGTTCCTACTTGTTTAGTGCAACTCTGTCAGGACCTCCCGATATTCTTGTTATCTCTCTCTCTCTCTCTGCTAGGGCAACTTTATAAATTTTCTAGTTAGTGCAGTCAATAAGAATGTCAGCTAACACTAGTTTAATAACCATAACTCAGATGAATTAGCAGTTATGAAACTTTCTGCCAAGTTTTGATTGTAGACTTTTACATTGCAGTGCAAAGCAACAACGTCCATTACTTTGCCCTGCAGCACTCTTCAACAACTCAGTTTTCCCCTATTTTCTTCCACATATAATAACAGCCATGGAAAACAAAAAGAAAGTCGTAACTGTTTAACTGCCCCTACGTTTTTAAAGCTAATGCTTCCTTGCTAAAACACTACTAGTGCGTCCCAAGTTTAAGTATGCAGGTGCTAAGTGTGATTCTACTCAGGAAATTATTGTATTAGAATTTCTTGAGAATAATTCAGTTCATTTCATCTATATATAGTAGAATTGTAAGTATATCTGCTATGAAAACTAACCTGGAGTTTGCGCCGCTATTATATCACTGTAAAACCTCGCGTTTAAGTTTCTCCACAGGCTCTACCATCATTCGGCTCTACGCGACAGACTAATTCCTTAACCAAGGTGCACATCACTTTAATTGAACCAGTGAAATAACCTCGGTGTTGAAGCATGTCACTCTCATTTTTTTTCCCCATTCTTTTCTGTCTCGCTCATCCCATGAATGGAACCACCTTCCAGAAGTTGTATCTCTAAATGATAACCAAATATTTCGAACCACTTTAGATAACTTTGTATAATGAGATGTCTTTACTTTTATTATTTTTTTGATATAACCGACTATTCGTGCGTATGTGTCACGTATTTTTATGACCACTTACTTACTAAATTGTGAAGCACTTGCTGAAATTGTACAATCGGAAGCCTTTCTAACTCATTCTTATACCTCACTGTATTTCACGTTCAGGTATCATTGTTTCCTTGCTGCAACCACTCCCCTCTATAATGCCCTTGGTTGGTAGTGTATAACAAACAAGTAAATAAATAAAGAGATAAATAAATAAATAGCAAAGAAAAGCACCGCGACGTCGAAATTGCGTGCTGCTGTAAGGCCCTATAAACCTGTATATATGTTGAAACAGACAGTGGGGAATCAAAAGAGAAACGAACAAAACATAATGATTGCCTTTAGGTTATTCGCACCGCGATCGAAAAACACTCACTCGCAGATGGCCTCAAACTCGGGCTCGTCGGGCTCTGGCAGCCGCGTGCTGTTGCTATACACCAGGTAGTCCTCACCACAGGCGCGAAGCTGCGCTTTATCGCAGCCAGGTTTCAGCTGGGAATGACAGACGCCTGGATGCAACGGCAAAGCAGAAAGCGCACGTGTGAGTTCCATAATATTGTTACGTTGCAGAAGTCACATATAAAGATGTATTTGCAATATCTACACGAGAGACAATGACAGATAAACAAGATGGCTGTAGAGAGCGATTCCACCTCTACACGTCAAATTGCCTCCTTCCAACTGGCGCCACTCTTGATGGCGCCGTAACAATACGCTGCACTGATGCCGTTACTATACGTAGTGTGTTCCCCATTGACAGGATCGGAGCTATAGATAGTGCGGATAGTTAGGTCCTAGAATGCAAATTAAAAATCGCTATCCATTACATTCATTCTATAAAACAGAGCTCTCGAAAACTTGGCGCAACAAACGCTTTCCCAACTTTTTTTTCTTACGGTCATGCGAGCTGGTCACGAAGTATTTGGATGCAAAAACTCTGGACTCTAGATTCAAAACGGAACTACTCCTGGATGATTGAACGCATTCGCGGGATTGCTTATTCAGTGATAGTTTTGCAAGGGTCAGGGACTCATTGGATGATGGCGGTGATAAATAGCTATTTGTTCCCGAAATAAAGAAAGAACAACGCGAGCATCCTCCGCCATAACGATATCATTAGGAAACCTTAAATGCATTACCAGATAAAAATGGCATGTAAGCAACAACGCAAAGTAAACAGCTGTATAATAATGAAACCAGCTTGATCTAATATAGCCTGTTTCTAAACGTGGTCTCTCTTTTACAGGTTTCGCATTCTCAAATTTCACTGGCGATTAACGGCTTCGTTATGCCTTACATAACCGCAATCCCCACCCAAATTCGCATGTTTTGAGCATTTTCCTTTAGGTCAAAATTCGAGAGCAAGTGGAGTAAAATTTGCAGGAGCGAGCTGTAGCTGCCGCGCTGGGTATCATGTTAAGCCATGTAACAGCTGACGTCTGGTGCTGATATGAAGTGCATATTGTCACTGTAAACTTTAATGACATGTTCGCTCCTTTTGACATGTTCGAACTTTAATGTTCGCTCCTTCGAGCTTGACAAACAATAACCAAAACCTTATAGCGTTCGCAGTTGTTACTGTTACTTAGGATAAATCGCAGCCATTATCTAAACTGTGTTTTTACTAAAACCTGCAAATAGGGTAATTATTAAATTAGTTACATATTAATGTTACCATGTTTATATTGGACAAGTGGGAATGCGCAGCTAGTCAAACGACGTTACTCCCTCACTCAGAATACGACAATACCACACGAAGTGTGTGAATAAGCTGTTTTACGTAATATGACGTCACGCTTGCTGCAACACGAATGGTGAGTGTAGATAACGGCCCGTTTCAAACTAGACGCATGTCACTTTTAGAATGTTGCAAGCGCATCGCTGCGCTTGCACAAGCTAAGCCTTGCCTGCTGAACGACGTAACGTTCTCTTCACTGAGTATGCCCCTTACATTCAATAGGGTTGCTGTGCCTTTTGTACTTTTCGCTAGCGTACGCCATCTGATTCATCATCATCATCAACAACCAATTTTTATTTCTACTGCAGGACGAAGGCCTCTCCCAGTGGTCTCCAATTATCGCTGTCTTGCGCTTGCAGATTCCCGCTTGCGCCTGCAAATTTCCTAATATCATCCCCCAACAAAATTTCCTTCCGTCCTCAACTAGCGTCTTCTTTCTTGGCACCCATTCTGTACCGCCAATGGTCCACTCGTTAGCTGCCCTATGCTCTACATGGCTAGTCCACTTCCATTTTGTTTGCCTAATATCAACTAAAATATCGGCTAACCCCGTTTGCTCTCTGATTCACAGGGCTCCCTTCCCGTCTCTTTATGTTACGCCAAACATTTTTCGTCCCATCGCTCGTTGCGCAGTCCTCAACTTGTTCTTGAGTTTGCTAACCTGTAAGTTTCTGACCCATATGTTAGCACCGTTAGAATGCAATGATTGTACAGATTTCTATTCAACGTCGGTGGGGAGCTCCAAGCCAAGATTATATAATGCCTGCCGTATGCACTCCATCACGTTTTATTCTTCTATAAATTTCCTTCTTATGCTCAGGGTCCCCTGTGAGTAAGTGACTTAGATAACCGCACTCCTGCAGAGACTCTGGAGGCTAACTGACCATCATGAATTCTTGTTTCCTTGCCAAGGTATAAAACATTACTTGTGTTTTCTGCATATTAATATTCAACCATACTCTTATGCTTTCTCGGTTATAGTCGTCAATCATTTGTTGGAGTTCATCTCCAGTGTTCCTGAGCAAGGCAATGTCATCTGCAAATCCAAGGTTTTTATATATTTGCCACTGATACCCACCTAAGCCTTCACAGTCTAATTGCTTGACATACTTCTTCTAAGCCTGCAGTGAGTAGCATTGCATAGATTGTGTCTCCTTGTCCGACCCCTTTCATTATAAAAGTTTTTCCGCTTGTGTAGAATTAGGGTAGCTGTGGAATCTTTGAATATATTTCAAAATGTATTCGCGTATGCTTCCTGTATTCATTGATTGCGCAATGCCTCCATGACTGCTGGCTTCTCTATTGAATCAAATGCCTTTTCATAATCCATGGAAGTCATATAGAGAGGTTGATTGTACTCCTCAACTTTCTCAATGTGATTATTATAAGGTATATGTAACGTTTGTGTAAGCTAAGAAATAGCGTTAGTAAGCACGGCGGCAGCCGTGGTTGTTGATTGAGTGCGAAATATCACCTTGACTACGGTGTTGCTCTGGGTGATCGCCGATAAATCCTGAGTTACGATTTCCGTTCCTGTCAGCTCACCTGTGGCCGAATTCACAAAGCTATTCGTTTGCAAGTGACCTTTGCCATTAACGAGTCGCCACGCCACGTCTGGCACCAAACATTCTTTTTTTAAATACGAGCGCGCGACCCATACTCAGAAAAAAATTACGCTGGGATTGCTCCTAAGAAAAACAATTCATGCGAATCGGATGCTGGACATATCTTTACTGAAGACGGCAGGCAACTAGCACTTACGAAAGATCTTTTGCTAATTCGGTCCCTGAATCAACTTAGGAGCTCGTAGCCCACCAAGGTTTCGATATTATTCGATGAGTCTGATGTGCGCTTAAGCCTCACGAGACGAGTCGACATAAAACAGGCACGTTGGGCGTTGATTGAATGCCTTGGGCAGGACAGGCTTAAGACGGCACGCTTTGATCGAACCACGTCTTTTGGCGTTCTCTTTACATTCGCATTCCCCTGCATTGAGCTGAGCTAAGCATGGACAGCTGAGCTAGTTGCTTGTGAGCAGCACTATGACAAATCGTTTCAGCGCAAAAAAAAAACAAGAACGAGCAGAGAGGGACAACATGGACGCTGGACTTCAAGTGAAGTCAGGCTTTCTTGTCCCTCTCTCTGTTCGTCCTTTTTTGTGTGTGCGCGCGAAAAATGTTCTATAATGCCACTAAGCTAAGCCACGCTTGCGTTTAGCGAACCTAAAGCCAAATAGCTATTGTAAAAGTAACTGAATGGAATTCTGGGGTTTCACGTACCAAAACCATGATCTGGTGAGGCACGCCATATAGTGGGGGAGTTCGGAAGAATTTTGAGCACCAGTGGATTTTTAACACCCAATGCACGGCACGCGGGCGTTTCTGCATTTCACCCCCATCTAAATGCGGCCGCCGGGACTTGATCGAGCGACCTCATGCATGCAGCGCAACAGCATAGCCGCTATGCCACCACGGCAGGTATTCCAATATTGCTTATAGCTAGCGGCTTGAACGAGTATTCTATATAACAGCAAGTAAAAGAAGTGACAACCGCTCGAAAACTTACGGCGACTCTTAGAGCGAACAGCGACATTTTATAGTAAGGAACTTTTTGTTTGCTTGCCATTGCTCGAGTTCAGTTTTGCATCCCCATAGGAGAGAACCTTAGTTGTTCGCCAGCGAAGAAGGTGATTTACCACATCGAAATTCACGACACAACCGAAAGGAATACGATGAGATGTAAAATAAATACAAGGCACACGAGAATTCGGCAAAAGACTGGCGAAATAGCGACCACTTATCCTATGACGTCCCATTTTTGTTTTCCTTTTACATTATTGAGATATTGTACCCACAAGGGAAAGTCGAGAAATACTATGCTCAAACGTGTGAGAAGTGACCTGTGGTATGATATCGTATATAAAACAAGAGTATTAACGCCAGAGGTTGTCGCTAAACGGAAATGTAGGGGAGTAGTCTGTAACGATTCTTTCTATTTCAATTCCTTCATATTTTTCTTTTTCTATTGCTGCGCAACAAATGCCTTCGGTGGGGCCGGGATCGGCCAGCAGCCGTCATGGATCCTAAAAGATGAATAGACTCGGAGAAGATAATCATGTGAAAATACGTGCCCTACTGGCACTATTATGTAACGATTTCTTTCGCACCATTCTATGCCTTTCTTATCATCCACCTCTCCCGACCGGCCGATGATGGTGAGGACGCACACAGACGAAGCGCCGAAAGCAACAGAATAGGAATAGAATTGTTGCTTTATTCCGGCCCTGGTCAATTTGTTTCTTTTTCCTATGTGGTAGAAAAAGAAAGCAAATAATGGGAGGCACACCCGAAATATTCAGACAACTCGTGCGGAATTTGACGCAGTGGAGATATGGCGGGGTGGTCAGGAGGCTGCATGGTAAGCGCCTGTCTACGTACAGTTTTATCACTGTTCTGTGGCATCATGCCCGCAGCTGATTGCATCGCAGCTTATTTACAGAATTACGAAAAAAAAGCTGAATTTAGAATTGTATACACTACGAAAAAAGAAAAGACAGTTCGAAATATTGAAGAAACCCGAAAGGAAACGAGACAAGAAGAAAAGGTGCCATTGCTTACCCATGTAAGTCGCTACGAAGAAGAATGCTGTCGCCTTCCACATTTTCGACCGAGTGCTGCTGCCGAGCCGAAAGCGGGCGGTGTTGTGTTACACGAAGACGCTCTCCCAGCACTTCGGGGCTGCGAAGCTTCTATCGGCCCTAAATGCGGTTCGCAGTTAAGTAACACCGACGAAAGTAACTCCGTCACTTTCGAAGTGTTGCCGAGCCCGTCGGGTGGCGTCTCTTTAAGGCGTGGCGCGCTCTAGAACGCGACACCGGACGAGAGTTCAACAACATCCCCAGTTACGCTTTCCGCCAGCCGCTTCAACGCTGGACGTAATCATGTTCCATATGCAGTAAGCATCAGTGTGGAAAGTCGCGCTTGTTGACTACTCATGGCTGTGTGCGTACCGCGTGAGGAAGACAAGGTCGACAAAAATATGGGCGCGCATGACTTGCAACAAATTTTATTCAGAAAACAGCGCGTCGCATATGTACAGAGTGTCCCAACTGTCATGTACCAATATTTAAAAATATGCAAATGCCACTTAGCTGGATAAAACCAAGGTAATGTTTGTCGTCACTTGCACACGCTCAGATTATTTGTTTACATTCGGCCTAATTGGTCTAAAGTGGTCTTAGGAGGAGACTTTAACATTGACGTGGGTTCCGATAGTGCTAGGAAAACGGTATTTTAAAGAATGTCAAGCGAATGTCTAAATACAGTTGAAACCTTCACGAGAATAAGATAAACTGCGAAAACTACTGTTGATCTTATTATAACAAACTCTAATGCATTCTTAGTAGCTAGTGGAGTCTTAAACTGTGCTCTTAGTGACCACAAGTCAATAGTCATGTTTAGCCACACAAGAGCAAACGAAACCGAAAAAGATAACACTGAAAAAACATTTGAGACAATAAACAAGTACACATATACTGCCTTTCAAGATGTCTTGAGACAACTACCTTGGAAGGAGGTCTTTCAACCAAATGAGGCTGAGCCAGCATACAACATTTTCTTGAATAATTCTCAGCTGTTTATGCGCAACATTTCATACACAAGAAGAGAAACTACAAAGTTTATAGGAAACCTTGGATTATCAAAGATTTTCTAAAAAATATAAAGAAAAGAGATAAATTTTATGCCAAGTTCATAAAATTTCGGAACGGCGAGGATCTAAAATGTTTCAAAATTTTTAGATATTAGTTAAATAAAGAGCTAAGAAATACAAGAAATCGCTATTATTTACGTACATTTTCTTCATGCGAGGGACATAGAGAGAAGATGTGGAACAAGTTGAATGAGCTAATGGGACGTAAACAAAACATTGAACCTATAAAGAACGTTTCTCTAAGCGGGTGCCTTTTAACCGGAGATCATTTAGTTAACGCATTTACTGATTACTCTACAGACACTGATTCCCATCCATCAAAATGCCTACCATATACATTTCAGTTCCCTGCAACTGTGGACACAATTTTTTTTTTTCAAGTGAAAACCCCCACCGAGGTTTGTTACGTTTTTCTCAAACTTAAAAATTCATGTAGCTGCGATGCTGATGGCCTCCAAATAAGACCTATTAAACATCTCATTTGTGACATTGCACCTGTGCTTGCTTACATCTATAACTTATGCATAACTTGAGGCGCTTTTACTGAAAAAATGAAAATCTCAAAATTAATTGTATTATGTAAGAAAGGTGAGAAGCTCGATATAAAAGATTACCGTCTGATTTCTATTCTGCCGCAGTTTTTTAAAGGTCTTGAAAAAATAATTCTTAGCCGACTAACATCTTTCAGCAAAAAACGTAAACTAACAAGAGACGCTTGATACGGTTTTCAACAAGGTAAATCAACAGAAGTAGCACTTGTAACACAGAAAGAATATATACTGCAAAACCTCAAAATTAGTTACTTGTAATTGGTCTATTCACACACTTCACAAAAGCGTTCGACTGCATAAATCATGACCTCCTAATACTTAAGCTTGAAAGATATGGCATCAGGATCATTTCTCTTCAGTTACTTGACATCCTACCTTAGAAATCGGCAGCAATGTGTGTCTGTAAACACTAGCATAACATCTACACAACAAATACAAACACACTTCCCTCAGGGAAGTATCCTTAGTCCATTTCTATCTAACATATACATAAACGACATAGTTCATATGCACCGAGAAGCAAAATTCATCAACTACGCAGAAGATACATGTGTTTTTCTATCAAACAACTCTTATACAGGCCTCATTGGTGCAGCGAACGATCTCTTTACGAATCTCTCAAATTGTAGCCAGGACACATTTTTGAAAGTAAACTCCAATAAAACACACGCAGTCATCTTCAAAACAAGAGGTACGTGTACTCCATTGAACCACAACATATTTTACAACTCTGAGAATATAGAGGCTGTTGACGCGGTAAAAGTACTTGGCGTATACTTTACCGACACATTGCAATGGGACGCTCACGTGCATTTTATACTCCAGAAACTGAGCCGCATAACATGTATACTACATCGAAATCGGTACCTTTTACCAACGTCAGCTAAATTGATAATTTATAATGCACCGTTTGCCTCGCATGTAAATTATTGCCGTCTTGTATGGGGCACAATATCGGCTTCCAATCTCTGTAAAATACTACTGATGCGAAAAAAAATACGCGCTACTGAAAATGCGCCATACAATTCACACACTGAAGGTCTTTCCACCGAGTACAACATAAAAAGTCATCATCGCTACAAACAAACTCTCCTATGCCCCTACTACTTTCAGGTAAACGATAGAAGCAACTTAATACCAAATATAGCAAACGTAAAAGAGAATACACCCACATGACACATGCAGCCATGAAAAATGGCTCACACCTTTTTCGAGAACAAATTACGGCCATCGAATGGTCGCAAACACCTTGCCACGGCTACTAAATTCTTATCTAGAAGCCGGCATTGACATGCATGCCTTGACACCATCGGAGCTCATCTGTCTTGCAAAAACTATGATTTAAATCAGCATGGTACAGTGAAACCACCTTTATTCTTAGTGAAAGAAATGTAATTACTCCCTTTAAACGATTTAACCCACCGTTATTTGTTTTTCATTTCTGAAAGCCTTCTTTGCCACCGGTCTGCAAATATGTAAAGGGGGCCAGGGATCTCTCAAGCTGCCAATAAGCAGCTTTTACCTTGGCCCCCTCCATTTTTTTCTAAATGGGCCCAAATGAAATTAAATGAAAATGAAGTAATTACATAATTAGTCATAATTAATTACTCAGTCAGTGAACTTCTCAAATATTATATTTAGATGAAAATTGTCAATGAGAAATTGCAGAGCAACATGAAAAACGCCTGATACAGGTTTGTGTTGTTCAATGCGTGCTACATAAAAGTGTTTTTCCAAGCGTGAAAGAAGCCCGAGAATGCACGCAAAATTCTCGTGCGACTGGCCGCTCGAGGCACTTTGCGCATTTGCAGCAGTACTCCCGGAAACAAGCGGTATTGCGTGCGATATTTTAACGCGATAGCGTTAAGGAGCTCGTGTCGCAGAAAAGCCGGTGTCGGCGTCGGGTGTCGGCGTCGGCGTTTGCGGCGTTGACCGTGAGCGATAAATAACGGCAGGCGCTTCATAAATAAAAAGCAACTTCCAAGATTGGCCCGGTGGGAATCGAACCAGGGTCTCCGTAGTGTGAGACGGAGACGCTACCACTCAGCCATGAGTTCGATGCTTCCAAGCGGTGCAAACGCGCCTCTAGTGAATGCGGTGTTGCCTTCGAAACGAGCCGTGGAAAGTTATACTGCGGTGTATATCGGTAATTATGAACATGTAACGTACAGAAGTCACAATTACACGAGTTGCGAAGTGCGTTTCCGCTGCATTTCTTCTGCGCTTTCCGCACACGCAGAGCCATCTTGCGGCAAACACAGAAGACCCCCTCCTCTCAATGTACGGCGCTGCCCCGACAGGAGGCGCGCCGCGCGCGCATTGGGACCGCTGCCAGGCGCGTCGCGGGACTCCCTCTCCCCTGACGACGCTTCGCCGTGCTCCCGGTCGTTTCTTTAGATTACTATCTATCTCTCTGCCCGTGCCGATCGCGACGTTTGGCTGGCGTAGATCGTTTCCCCTCAGAGACACCGAGTTCTTTGGTTCGTTCCGTTCGCTCAGGCGCACGTTTCGTTGCCGCGCCGAACGCTGCGTTGCTCGACGCTCACCGCGTGATAGGTGGGCGCTAAGTCCGATGCGGGGCGCATCGTAAGTGATCGCTGTGCCGTAGCGCATTGTCTTATACCCCTTGGCGGGTCGACGGGAACGCTGTCGCGTCCCACTCTTGAAGGCGAAGCTTAAGCGTCCTCCAATTTTTTTTTAGTAGGATTATACTGAAATAGGTAGATCCAATCAGCCGTCCAACGCCTGTCAGGCAGTTAACAATGCAGTAAGCCTTGTCTAAAAGCTGATTTAAGGTTGCGCCGTTTAGGTCACACACCGAACAAGCACCACCGCGATAAAGTTGCAATTAAAACAAAAGAAAATTCCAAATAAACGTGGTTAGAAAGGACTATTATTAAATCTTCAGCAACGAATGTAGTAACCAACAAGCAGCTGAAATTGATAAAAATAATATACTTTAGGGGCTTTTACATGACAATACTATGACCTGATTATGTGGCACATTCGTAGTAGGGGCCTTCTGATTGATTTTGGCCACCTTGAGTTTTTTAATAATCACCGAAAACACGGTAGGCAAGTGTTATTGCATTCCCTGATCTGAATGTAATCCAAGCTTAAGGGATCGAAGCCACGAATTCCTGCTTAGCGGCGCAATGCCGTAGCCCCAAAGCTACCGCAGAGGGTACTGCTGAAGTTCTGACGCACAGAAACCATCAACATCATCTACACCATCATCATCATCATCATCATCATCATCATCGTCATCAGCTGGGTTATACCACTGCAGGGCAAAGGCCTCTCCCATACTTCTCCAACTACACCGGTCATGTACTAATTGTGGCCATGTTGTCCCTGCAAACTTCTTAATCTCATCCGCCCACCTAACTTTCTGCCGCTCCCTGCTACGCTTCCATTCTCTTGGGATCCAGTCCGTAACCCTTAATGACCACCGGTTATCTCCATTCCTCCATACATGCTCTGCACATACCCAGTTCTTTTTCTTGATTTCAACTAAGATGTCATTAACTCGCGTTTGTTCCCTCACCCAATCTGCTATTTTCTTATCCCTTAACGTTACACCTATCATGCTTCTTTCCATAGCTCGTTGCGTCGTCCTCAGTTTAAGTAGAACCCTTTACGTAAGCGTTCAGGTTTCTGCCCCGTACGTGAGTACTGGTAATATACAGCTGTTATACACTTTTTTCTTGAGGGATAATGGCAACCTGCTGTTCATGATCCGAGAATGCCTGCCAAATGCACTCCAGCCAATTCTTATTCTTCTGGCTATTTCAGTATCATAATCCGGATTCGCCGTCACTACCTGTCCTAAGTCGATGTATTCCCTTAGCACTTCCAGTGCCTCGCTACCTATCGTAAACTGCTGTTCTCTTCCAAGAGTGTTAAACATTACTTTTGTTTTCTGCAGACTAATTTTTAGATCCACCCTTCTGCTTTGCCTCTCCAGGTCAGTGAGCATGCATTGCAGTTGGTCCCCTGAGTTACTAAGCAAGGCAATGTCATCAGTGAATCGCAAGTTACTAAGGTATTCTCGATTAACGCTTATTCCCAATTCTTCCCAATAAAGGTATCTGAATACCTCCCGCAAACACGCTGTGAATAGCATTGGAAAGATCGTATCTCCCTGCCTGACGCCTTTCTTTATTGGGATTTTGTTGCTTTCTTTATGGAGGACTACAGTGGCTCTGGAGCCGCTATATATAGCTTTCAGGATTTTTAGATATGGCTGGCCTACACCCTGATTCCGTAATGCCTCCATGTCTGCTGAGGTTTCGACAGAATCAAACGCTTTCTCGTAATCAATGAAAGCTATATATAAGGGTTGGCTATATTCCGCACATTTCTCTATCACCTATAGTGTGAATATGATCTATTGTTGAGTAGCCTTTACAGAATTCTGCCTGGTCCCTTGGTTGACGGAAGTCTAAGGTGTTCCTGATTTTATTTGCAATTACCTTAGTAAATATTTTGTAGGCAACGGACAGTAAGCTGATCGGTCTATAATTTTTCAAGTCTTTGGCGTGGACTTTCTTATGGATTAGGATTATGTTAGCGTTCTCGTTAACGTTCTGCCGCTGCGTTAGATTCACGCAGTGGCGGCAGTGGACGGCAGACTGAACGCGTTCTTAAAAAATTCTACACTTGTTCACGGAAGCCACTTGGATATCACGAAGGCCTTGGGATATCATCGGAGCTGCGCCTGCACGCCTGGCTGCAAAAAGACGGATACCACCGGCTGTGCTGGCATTCACGCAGTGGCAGCAATGGACGGCAGACTGAACGCGTTCTTAAAAAATTCTACACTTGTTCACAAGTTGGTGGTACTTTTCGCCTCTCTTGTAAGGATTGTAGATCTGGTTGTGTCCGCTGCTGCCACAGTTAGGTGTTTATTAGAGCATTCTTGGTGATCTCTGATATGGAAGAAAAAGAGTGTTTGACATGTCATAGTGCGTTGCCTGAAGATGGCATGTATATAACATGCACTGGTTGCACGTACTCGTACCATCTAGGTAGATGCTCGGGGGTGAAAACCTCTAATTTCTGTGCCAAGGATGACTCACTAAAATCTAGCTGGAACTGTGCAACATTTGAACTTGTAAAAAAAGATGTGGCAACACCGTAACAGCAACAGAAGACTCAAACATTCAGAAGAGATTGAAAGAGCTAGATGAAAAGATAACCCTCATGCTTCCCGACGTCACTAAAGTTGACAATTTGACACAACTATTGCAATACGTCAGTGACATTGAAACATCGATACAGCACCTTTCCGACAAATATGATACAATATTAAGTAAGTTATACAAGCAAAACTCGGACATTGCAGCCTTGGAAAGTAGGGTCGAGCCCATAGAATCGGAAACGTCCGCAAGCACGAGGGAAGTCAAACTGCAGCTGAATGAGCTGGAACAGTACAGTCGCAGGCAAAACATGGAAGTACATGGCCTCGTAGTGGAGGAATACGAAGACCTGCTCGCGAAAATGAATGATCTTGCATGAAAACTTCAGCTACCGCTGCTTGAGAACAGTAACCTTGATGCGCTTCATAGGCTACCTGCACGAAAGGAAAGACGCCTATCCTTCTTGCTCGGTTTTCATCCGTCTTACATAAGGAAGAGTGGATGCGCAATCACTCGCGCCTTGAGAATGAAGCACCAAACGTGAAATTTTTGGACAACCTGGCACCTTTCAACAAACGCCTTCTTTGGCTAGCAAGTGGCAAAGGCAGGGAAAAGAACTATCGGTTTGTGTGGCAAAAGAATGGGCACATATTTGCACGTAAAACTGAAGGCGCCGATGCGATTCGCATCCGCGATGAAAGTGACATTGATAACACGATATGATGTGCTATTTAGATAGCGTATATCTACTGTGAATGACAGTTAAAATGGATAACAGCCCTTATAACAACGTTAACTCTTTTAAATGTATGAAGGTTTCAAAATCCGGATGCTTTTCCTTCTATCATCTCAATGCATGCAGTTTAAGAAACAAAGAAGAAGAAATTGATATTTTTTTGTCGTCACTGAGTCATGAACTTGATGCGCTGGTTTTCAGTGAAACCTCGTATACTGAATCGAATGATGTTGTTCACTTTCCTGGGTATAGGTGTGAAGCGCTGTTTAGGAAAACCAAAAAAGGGGGTGGTGTAGCTTTGTACATTAAAAACTGTTTTTCTTACGAAATAATGCCACAGTGCACAGTTTTGAGCCCTTCGTGCGAATCACTTTTTATTCAGACAAATGCATTCATCTTTGGCGTAATTTATCGGCCCCCTTCTGCGTCTCTTCAAGATTTCTTAAACTTTTTAGAAATAGTATTTGGCGACCTCTCCTTACAAGGTAGACCTGTGGTAATAATGGGTGATTTTAATAATAACCTACTAGAAAAGTCAAATTCTGTCAATGAATTTGTTGATATGATGTTGGCCGACGGCTTTTCCAATATAATCACAACGCCTACTCGTATCACAGGCTCCAGTGAAACACTTATTGATCTATGCCTAACAAACAGTGATATTGGTGGTACCACGGTAGGAGTAGTCCTGAGTGACATCAGTGATCACCTGTGAACCTTCTGCTTTATTGAAAGGTCAAATAAACAAATATTCGAACATACAAACCCACCAAATAGTTACTGCTTTATAAACCAAAGCAAAATTGAATATTTTCATCAAATCGCCTTCTCTGTCGACTGGAGCCAATTGCAGCATTACGAAGATCCTAATATTTTATACAGCAAATTCTTGCACAAGATGACAAAGTTGTATGAATGCGCTATCCCAGTTTTAACAATGGCGAAGTGTAGAAAAGGAAGGAAGCCTTGGATTACACGAGACCTGCTCAGGTGAATCAAGCCACGAAATTGGCTTTTCTCCAAGTTTATAAAATCTAAGGACGACAGTTCTGAAAGAGTATAAAGTTAGAAATCAATTAGGTGCAGATATAAAGAAATCTAGAATTCAATACTACGCTCATAAATTTTCATATATCTCCTTTGACCCTCAAAAAACGTGGCGTACAGTCAAAGAACTTCCACAGAAATCGGAAAAAAAAATATACCTACGCAAATGACAATTGGAGGAACGGTTCTGAGTGGTAAAGATCTTGCAAATGATTTCAACCGGCTTTTTTTGGCATTTGGAGATCTTCCTGCTGGAACGCCTAGTAATATTGGAAAATACATGGAATATAATCTTCAGCACAGCCTTTTCTTATATCCAGCTACTCCTGCAGAGATTAATGATATTATATTAGGTTTCAAAAATAACTGTTCTTGCGGTTTTGATGGCATTAAGGTAGCACCAATTAAAGCAATTGCTGACCTAATAGTTAATCTACTTTATCACATAACAAATGTAATCTTGACAACAGGTATTTTCCCCGAAAAAATGAAGATGGCAAGAGTTGCTGTTTTGTTTAAAGGTGGTGCTGCAAATATAATTGGTAATTATGGACCTATATCAGTTCTACCGTTGTTTTCCAAAATAGTAGAAAAAGTGATTAATACACGGAATACTACCTATCTTACCAACACAAGTTAATCTCTCCCCGCCAATACGGATTTCAGAGGAAGAAATCAACTGAATCTGCATTGCTCAGTATTAAGGATAAACATATTAACAACATACAAAATCAATTGTACACGTTAGGTGTTTTTCTAGATCTCAGCAAAGCGTTTGATTCTATTAAACATAATATACTTCTTAGCAAACTACCGTATTATGGAATACGAGGCACGTCACTTAAATTATTGCAGAACTACCTTTCCGGTCGTTCCCTATATGTTGTTATTCATAATGCTACGTCTAATTCTGAGCTAATAAAATTTGGGGTGCCTCCGGGGTCAATCCTAGGACCTACTCTGTTTCTTTTATACATGAATGACATGGTATCTATCCCACAAACCCCTTCTATTATCCTTTACGCTGACGACACAGGTGTATTTTTTCTGGTGAAAATCTAGGTTCTTTAATTCCGCATTTAAACTTATGGCTTAAGAATTTGTCAAACTGGCTTGTTACAAATGAACTCTCATTAAATATTGACAAAACTAAGTACATTGTTTTTACCCCTGTTAACAGACCTGTTTATAATAATAATGATGTGGCATTCCAGTCACGACAGCTAAAGAAGGTAACACAAATTAAATTTTTAGGTGTTCAGTTTCATGAAAACCTTCGTTGGTCTTGCCATATTCACTATATTAAGCGCAATATTGCACATTGTATTGGTATGCTTAATAAGTTTCGCTTATTGTTGCCTCGTTATATACGACGTCAACTGTATTTTAATACTGTTCATTGGCGACTGCATAACTGCCTGCTTGTTTGGGGCACCACTACTAGGTCTAACATGGAAAGCCTCCATCGATTACAGAAAAAAGTGTGTGCTTTATTGAAAATCTACCACAACGTGAATCATCATCTGTATATTTTTCGCAGAAACGCATCCTGGACATTGAATCACTATATAAACTGCGATTATCAGAGCTTGCATATTCTGATTTCAATATTGATCCACAACTCTTCTCTTTAAGTTATACCAAACATGAATCCCATTACGAGTTTAGGAGAACCAACTTCATCAAGTTTCAATGCAACACGAATTACGGGACACAACTGTTAAGTTGGCAAATTTCTAATGTGTTATACCTTTATGCTGCTCTGATTGATTTCATGGAAAACTGTTCCTCTTTGCCTGGTTTCGGAAACCAGACAAAGAGGTTTTTCTTAAATCGTGTATAAACCAGTTAGATTTTTTTCCTTTGTTCTTTTTTGTCAAGTGAACATTTTTTTATTGTCGTATAGGAGGTCCAGTTAGGATTCCTTGCTTTATTTTTTCTTTTTTTGTCAAGTGAACATGTTTGTAGTTATTATACATCCTTAATTAGATTGATTTGAATGTAGAGCGTATGTATATTGCTGTATGTGAATTGTTACAGTGTTCCTGTAAAAAAAATGGTACTTCGCAACTTACCATGCCGAAACTGTGCCTGCGTGAATTCAGGGTGTCAAGGGCCTAGTCAGGTGACCACGTGTGTCACCTTTAGCCCTCTTCACCCTGACAACTGTATATTGTCTAAATTTCAATACAGTGAAAGTCAAAGTTCTTCCAAGATTCCGGTACTCTGGAAGTCATGAGGCATTGCGTATACAGGGTGGCCAGTTTTTCTAGAACAATCTGCCTACCATCCTTCAACAAATCTGCTGTTACGTGGTCCTCCCCAGCTGCCTTCCCCCTTTGTATACCTCCCAAGGCTTTCTTTACTTCCTCCAGCGTTACGTGTTGGATTTCAAATTTCTCTAGCCTATTCTCTCCCATTATCGTCGTGGGTGCCAGTGGTACTGTGTATAACTCTCTGTAGAACTCCTCAGCCACTTGAACGATCTCATCCACATTAGTAATGATATTGCCGGATTTGTCTCTTAACGCATACAACTGATTCTTTCCTATTCCTAGTTCCTTCTTCACTGCTTTTAGGCTTCCTCCGTTCTTGAGCGCATGTTCAATTCTATCCATATTAGACTTCCTTATGTCAGCTGCCTTACGCTTTTTGATTAACTTCGAAAGTTCTGCCAGTTCTATTCTAGCTGTATGATTAGAGGCTTTCATACACTGGCGTTTCTTGATCAGATCTTTCGTCTCCTGCGATAACTTACTGGTATCCAGTCTAACGGAGTCACCACCGACTTCTATTGCACACTCTTTAATCATGCCCGTAAGGTTGTCGTTCATTGCTTCAACACTAAGGTCCTCTTCCTGAGTTAAAGCCGAATACCTGTTCTGTAGCTTGATCCGAAATTCCATTATTTTCCCTCTTACCGCTACTCATTGATCGGCTTCTTATGTACCAGTTCCTTCCTCAAGTCTAGGCTAATTCGAGTTCTTACCATCCTATAGTCACTGCAGCGCACCTTGCCGAGCACGTCCACATCTTGTATGATGCCAGGGTTAGCGCAGAGTATAAGGTATATTTCATTACTAATCTCGCCATTCGGGCTCCTCCACGTCCACTTTCGGCTATGCCACTTGCGGAAGAAGGTATTCATTATCCGCATATGATTCTGTTCTCCGAACTCTGCTAATAATTCTCCCTTGCTATTCCTAGAGCCTCTGCCATATTCACCCACTAACTTGTATCTAGCCTGCTTCTTACCTATCCGGCACTGAAGTCGCCCATCAGTATAGTGTATTTTGTTTTGACTTTACCCATCGCCGATTCCACATCTTCATAGAAGCTTTCGACTTCCTGGTCATCATGACTGGATGTAGGGGCGTAGACCTCTACGACCTTCAATTTGTACTCCTTATTAAGTTTCACACCTGCCACCATCTCATTAATGCTATAGAATTCCTGTATGTTACCAGCTATTTCCTTATTAATCAGGAATCCGACTCCTAGTTCTCGTCTCTCCGCTAAGCCCCGGTAGCACAGTACGTGCCCGCTTTTTAGCACTGTATATGCTTCTTTCGTCCTCCTAACTTCCCTGAGCCCTATTATATCCCGTTTACTGCCCTCTAATTCCTCCGATAGCACTGCTACACTCGCCTCACTAGATAACGTTCTAGCGTTAAACGTTGCCAGGCTCATATTCCAATGGCGGGCTCTCCGGAACCAGGGATTCTTAGCACCTACTGCTGCATCGCAGATCTGACCTCCGCCGTGGTCAGTTGCCTCGCAGCTGCTGGGGTCTGAGGGCCGGGGCTTGATTGTTGTGTTTGTATAGGAGGTTGTGGCCAAGTACTGCCCCAGGGTAGCCAATCCTGCTCTGGTCAGGGAGTGAGTTATCGGTTCTGGTCACCGAGATCAGGCCACACTCCAGGCCTGTTTATGCCATTCCCCACCGTTGTTGCTCAGCGGCTATGGTGTTGGGCTGCTGAGCACGAGGTGGCGGGATCGAATTCCGTCCACGGCGGCCGCATTTCGATGGAAGCGAAATGTGAAAACATCCGTGTGCTTAGATTTAGGTGCACGTTAAAGAACCCCAGGTGGTCAAAATTTCCGGAGTCCTCCACTACGGCGTGCCTCATAATCAGAAAGTGGTTTTGGCACGTAAAACCCCAAATATTATTATTATTATTGTTTATGCCATTTGATCAACACGCGGATTTTTTTTAATCCGGTGGAAAATTGCACGGCACCGGCATTCGAACCACGGTCCTCTTGCGCGCGAGGTGGATGTTCTACCTCTACGCCACCGCTGCACCTCGCACAGAAATAATTGCTAAAAATTTTAGGGCCGGTAGATTAATCGCAGCGTAAAGCATGGTCGAGCAGGCAAGGAAGGGGGGGTGCATTTTGACAGATATTTATGCAAGAACTCTTGTGCACCATGCTTTGGGTGCGCTGTTAAGAATCCCAGTTAGTCAAAATAAACCCAGGCACTTCAGCTACGGGGTCCCTCATAGTCCCCTTTTCAGGTTCTGGACGCTAAACCCCGCAATTTATTCTAACCGAACGCTTTTCACACTGCTGTGCACTGGAAGAACAGCGCAGCTTTTATGCATATTCATCACATGCAGGATAGCAGAGAAAAATAGTCTGAATGATCACTTCATTTCGTGTTGGCGCATACATGTCGTAAAAAGAAGCGCAGTATACAGTGCGACAATAATGAATTCACAGCCATCCGGCACTCACAGTGCGATATGGAAATTATAGACAGGACGCCCATAAGACCAATAAATACCCACAGTCACTGCAGACTCCTGAGAGCGAACATCACGTACCTCTTGCTGACTAGATTTTTTTTAAACAACAAATTTGCCATAAGGGTTAATCCTCGGCTTAATTTCAGCCACAATTGATATAAGTTCATAACGGAAAAAAAATTAAAGAGAACGCCAGAACTGACCTCACGCGAACGATTGCTTAAGTGCAAAAAATACCCTATCATAGCATATTTGCCTTATGCGAAATTTAAAATGTGCTGATATAAGCAGGAAAAACGCAGCTGGACAAATACTTTTTTTTCACACAAGCACTTTTTTTTTACTAATCACTTGCTCCGGGCCGTCGACGTAACCACGCAGAGGAAGCTGAGCTTTTGCGAAGTATGACCGGTGAAAATAATTGTTCTATTTGGACCCAGATGGGAGGGTGTACACGTGCTTCGACGCAAAGCACTCGTGGCGAAGTGTCGCCGCAAAGTTGACGCGCGCAGTAAGGCGCGTGCCTAAAATCGCGCTTCCATAATTCACCAAACTGGAGGAGGACAGCATGCTTTGCTACCTGCCATTTTTTGAAATATTTTTGCCGTAGCTGGTCTCCGTGAATGGCCCAGCAGCGCCAGTCACGGACGTCTATATCTGTGTTTGTCCATAACGCCGTGACAAATGGGACGCAGTAGCGTGGTGGAAGGTAGACGCGGAAGACGCGAGACTATCGCATGAGACACCTCATGTCCGAGTAACGGCAGCAAACTCCGTAATGAGCTCTATCATTACTTCCTCCGCAGTGGGAACAAGAGGGCGCCGCGGAGGCTATTTGCCCACTATGGCTGGCGACAGTAGCCTCACCTCTTTGTAGTGCTCCATTGACGCTGGCTTTAGTCCGCGTTAGCAGACACTCTTACAGCTTGCCCGCCAGGGAACAAGAGAGATGAAAACTGATTGCTTGTACGAGGTACGTTGCAAAAGTAAGTTTCGTCATTTTTTTTTAACAAAAGATGGTACACCAGGAGAAAAAATTGGAATAAGAATCCACGCTCGTTGCTGGTTCAACGACGGAGGGAGCGTCAGCGGAGGAGGAATGACGCATGAGCGGAGCGCCGAAGAAGAGCGAGTATCAAAAGACCGGCGTGCCCGAGTCACCAAAGTAGGTGCGTGCTGTTATCCTGTATGAATGGGCACTTGTTCTCTGCATTGAAAGCCGCACTCTCGTGATGTCGCTTCCAAAACAATGTTGAGGTGGAGCAGGCTGTGCGACAATTCTTTGCACATGCGGGTACCGAGTTTTAACAGAGTGGTTTCTTCAAACTGACCGCATGCTACGACAATTGTCTCGACGTCGGTGGTGAAAATGTGGAAACAGAGTGCAAGGTGTATTGTTATGACGCCAAGGTGTATTTTTTTCAATAATGTTACCGTGTGAAAATAAAAGGTGAAACTTATTTTCGGAACGCCCGTCGTATATGTCACGAGGGGTACTCCGAGGGGCGTATATGGCTGGGAATAAAGCCCCTCCATCCACGAGCCACTGGTCGGCGAAAACGAGTATAGAGGGGCTTTAGCTGGGAATATGAACGGGGCCCGCGCAAGCCTACTGCAGTGCATACGTGCGCAAAAAACTGTTACTCTTTGAAAAATGTAGCCATTTTCCTCACTAGCTCTCTCAAATTGCGGGCGTATAGTACATTGCCATGGCCAACGTGAATGTGTTGTGCACGATGTACACCGCGCCCATTGCAACGCGGAATTGATTGGAAGTGACAAAAGAAACCGGCACACCAATGTATTTTCTCGGTCACTTTGAAAACTAATATCTCGAAACGGTTCTGGTCCTGAGAACTCTTTCCAAGTTCCAATTTGGTCTTGGGAAACTCACCGGCTATAATTCGTAAATTTCATTATGTGCCGTAAGGTAATTATTTAAAAAGGTAATAAGTTCGATTATGACATTTCTTTAAAGAGCCATTTTGATCTGCCGTAGAAGCAATGCCGGCCGCATATCGAATAATTTAGCTCAATGGCTAGAATTGAGCTATCGGCCATAGCTGATTTTCAAAATGTGGTACAGCTAAGAAAAAGAAACACCTGTATATTAGCTGTAATACCATGCCAAACCTTCTGTTCGGCTACCCCCCCCCCCCCTACTTCTTTCTATCATTACCATATCTCTTACCAGCTCACGTATTGTGTGTACCAGCTGATATTATGGTATCCTTGGGCGCTGTAACGTAAAACTATTGCAAACTTTTTATTCCAACTCTGCAATCAGTCCTCGGCGATTGGTCAAAAAATTTTCGGATCAGGCCTCTCCGCCTGTCTGTCACACGACGTCACGAGAACGGCAAAAACGCGCCATTTGATATGGTATGTGCACACTGATTATGCGTGATTATGCGAAGCGGAAGAAACATAATTATTTATGATTCGACGTCATTTTAGCCTTAGCCCTCTGCCGTTGGTCAAGCCTTTTCGGGCTGCGCTCACTTCGCCTGTCTGTCAGCGCAATAACACAGGTAAGTGAATTTACACATGGCAGTTCTGTTAACCTCGACACGGGCAACCAGACTGAAGCAATTTTCATTGACTTTTCAAAGGCATTTGATAGAGTGATTCATTCGAAATTTATCTATAAACTTGACGCCATCCTTAATAATCCCCGCCTTCTCAGCTGGATTTCCAGTTTTCTTTCCGATCGATCTGAATTTCTGTCCTTTAACAGAGCTAATTCCAGGGTGACAGAGGTGCCCTCAGCAGTTCCACAAGGTTCTGTGCTGGGTCCGTTGCTTTCCTTCATCTTTATAAATGATTTGCCTCGTCACACAACGTCAAATATACATTTGTATGCTGATCACTGTCATAATATCATAATATCATATCATAATATTTCCTGCTTTCATGACTATTAAAGCTTCAAAAATCATTTTCTAATTTTAGCTCTTGGTGAGCTACCTGGTAAATGACAATTAACATCCGTAATACCGTTGTTATGCCTTCGACTAATAAAACGACGCCTTCCACTTTTTTTTACAAAGTTAGTAATACTCAGATTCAGAGTGTTAGTGAACACAAATACGTTAGGGCCGTATAACGTAGAACTATCCAAATATATTTTTATTCCAATCTCCTGACGTCAAATATGCGTAACCGCCGACGAAAGCATCGGGCGGTCACCCGCAGGGTTGTCTGAAGAAACCAATCAAACACTATCCCCATTTATAGGAGGTCACTTTTGTTTGCTTGAAAAACGAATAACATTGCCTGCACTGAGCGGCTTGTCTGATCTAATTGGCTCACAAGAGGCGAGGAGAATGCTCAAGTGGAGTGGGATTCGATGGGGCCGAGCCACAACACTGAATATCAATATCCGGATGAAGAGGGTGGTGCCGGCGTCTGCGATTGGTCCTTTTTCTCTTACTTAACTTGCGGTGGCTCGTCGACGATCGGGGCGCATGCAACGGAAACTTAAGAATGACGCTAAAATGGATCCTCGGCAAAGAAGAGTTGGCAGAACGAGGTCGTAAACGTACCGAAAGTGCTCTAAAACGTTACACGGTAACGCAAAAAGCTTTATTACATGCAAATAAATCCATGCTCTCCGGCACTCTCCATCCATGCTCTCCGGTACTCTCCTCCCATGAAGCAGCCTTGCTGTGTCACTTGGGGTTGGGCGCCGCATTTCCGAATTCCTATTCATTCCGAATAAGAATGACTAAAAGTGCGGCGCACAATTTGTGCGTGTGCGATGAGGCTCTAGAGCTCCTTCTGTGTCGTTGCCCATCCTTTGATGCTCAACGACATACCCTACGAGCTAAACTCAGCCTATTAGATGACAGAGTGCTCTCGGAGGAAGAGATCCTGGGACCATGGCTTATGCATTCTTGCATGCGAAAGGCCGCAAAAGCTCCTCTACACTTCTTGAAGGCTACTGGACTGGACGAGCGCTTGTGACAGCGGACATTCCTCTGCGACTTACTCTGTGAATCACTGACTCTTTATTCTATTGCAGCGAAGCTGTCTATGGCAGCTTCGCTCTGGAAAAGTCATGAGGACGAACTGAAAACACCTTGCGGCAAAGCCAACTTTCTCGGGAATACTCTGAAGCTCTCAATCCAATGCACGTATCTTGAAAAAAAGTACCATACTGAAATTGGTCGCTAAGACGATTCTGTCATTACGCCGAGTTTCATTTACTTGTCATAATTAGTTAGTTCACAGTGTCGTTGTAAACGTCGCAGAATTCCTCTCTGCTGTCAATACGTGGACATCTACGGAGGGAGTATGGTTGCAGAAAACGGCTAAGTCTTCTTTTATCGAAACTATCCCGAAAGAAATGAAATGAGGGTTAGCCGCTAAGACTACTGTAACATTACGCGGCGTTTCATTTACTTTTCGTAATTACGTAGTTCACAGTGAAGTTGTAAATCTTGCGGAATTCCCGTTCGCTGTCAATACATGAGCTTCTACGGGAGGGAAACGGACAGCCTCATGTTTGTCCGCTAGAATAAAACTGCAGCACTTCCTAGCTTCACTCAGCTAATTAACTAGGAAGTATGCTCCATGGCATATTAGAAAGAAACGTGTTTTGTTTTGTGCACTCCTTTGTACTGCTCCCCGGTCAACGCACATAGTCACTCGCGCCGAGGCTTGCTTCAACGGCCACCTGCGTCTAAACTGCACTCCATCACAACTTCACCGACAACACCTGCGTTTTTTGAGCGGCGTCGTAAAAGTCCTTCGGTGGTAGCTCTGTGTCTGTATAACGTAGTGCGTGACATAGTGCGCGCCTGATAACGCGGCTGTAACATGCACAGTGCAATGTATAACACAGTGCAAAACATATAAATATACCAGGCACGGCCTGCTGCTTGCTGAGGCCTAGTTTCGGCTCTTTAATCCAGCAACAGCTGCAACATTCTGTTGAGGCATAGTGAAAAAAATGTGTATGAATTCAAATTTAGCTGAAAAACAAACCCTTGGTGAGTAATATATTCTCAATACAGCATATCTAAAGCCCAGATGTACATTCTGGACATTAAGTTTAGTCACTATGTTTTGCATCCAAAAAGTACAAATGCACCGTGCTACAGACAGCCGCTTTTTGGTCACAGGATTATTGAGTTGCACCTTGATAAAGCCGTACTGGCAATGCTGAACGGCCCCGAGCTTTAGAGGTTTGAAGTGTGCAATTCAGTTGTTCTTCACTTGATTTCGCAGCTGGAAAATACGCGAGGCGAAGTGCAAAAGAATGTGACAGCATTGTAGACTGCACTGCGATCCAAGGGGAATTGTGGTACCATTTCGCTCAGCCGTTCGCTATGAGAAGGCAACACGTGGTCTGTATGCCTGAAGAGTTAGATGCCAACAAAACTCTATACCGATATAATCTGTACCAGCACAGCAGCTTCGCTGTTCAGCCACCTTCACATGGTGGAATGGCTCCTCGATTTTTTCCTTCTATCTTCTGCTCACCTATTCTTCCCTTTCACCTCCCCAATTGTAGCTTGGCCAACTGGGCACGTCCTTCATTAACCTCCCTACATTTATCTTTTTCTTTCTTCCCTCTCTCTCTCTCTAAAGGAGCACGAGATGCTGTATTTTTTGTTGATTCAGTTGATGTTGCGTTTTTATTACCGCACTCTTTACTGACTCGGACGCGACTGCGACACCAGTGCGCCGAGAGTAATCAGTGCTCGGAACGCTCACTGGGAACAACGCATGAAAAGAAATAATGGAAAATGAAATAACGGAAATAATGGCAGGAACTGTAAACAATGAAAAGTGAAACGAAACGACAAAACTCGGGCGTAGATTTATTTTTGGCGCTCTAAAGAATATTGCTCTCTCACTGTAGTTTCGACTGGCGACTATACGGGGTGACATTTCACTTATTTCGGTGTCAGTGCCGAGAATGTGAGATGCTGCCACTGCAATTTCGTCCTACCGGCACCAAATTGTATTATTATTTCGCCCAGACAGGGCGATGTCGAACCAAAATAAAGAAGGAAGGGAAAATCAGACATCCACCTGTTCGTAGCAATTGCTACAAAGGAAACTCAACGGGTTCCTCGAAAGAAAAGCCTCATAGTTGAAGAAAAATTCGTCCTGGTCCGGGACTCGAACCCGGGACCACCGCCTTTCCGGGGCAGCCGCTGAACATTGTAGGAGAACATCCTCTCATTATTGCCACCGACCCATTCAGCTCCAAGGCCAGCCTTCTGATGCCCCTCCGTGGTTGGCATTGGATTTTCGTCTTCAAAATTATCCATTGACACGACCACCAGTGCCGGACAAGTCCCTAAGTGTGCCCCATTTGAGAGTGCGGTGAACAATATTGCTGCTAATGTTAAGAGTTTGGCCGTCTTGTGACGACAGTGTTCGGCCTCGATCAGTGACGAGATTGGGGGTCGATGTGGGCTACAGCGTGCCATTTTCAGAAAATAAACACATTAGCTTGAAACACGGACAAATGCATGATAAAGATTGAAGTTGAGAAATGCCCCCCCCCCCAAAAAAAAATTGAACCACAATTATCCTTCAAAGTGAGCCACAGTAATTACTGCGCACCCTTTATACTGCGCAGGAGGCGCAAAAATTTTCGAGTCAGTCACCGCTCTGTATATATTTTGTCAACTCGACTGACTGTGCGGGTTATGTGAAACATTCCAGTCATTCGGTATTCACAGATCGAAAGAATACAACGATGTACGTCATTGTTACCATCATAGCAGATAAGTCGAAATAAGGAGCTTTAGCCTAGTGCGGTGCGTAGTGGCACAGGGATGAAACAGAAAGAAATATCTCAATGCTTAGCATTAATTATACATGCTTTCATATTTAAGGCTTACCACTAGTTAGCTGGAACACCCTGTATATATTTGTTGCAATGCTTGCGTAAAAATCACCGAGTCCGTCACCGCTCTATGTTTGTGTCTTGTGATCTTCGACTGCCTGTGCGTATTTTGCGAAACATTCGAGTCATTCGGAAGTCACTGAGCCAGCACATCACGCGTTTGCACATATGGTGGCGCTGTCAACACGCTGTGGCAATTGGTGCACATTCCTCCGGATTCGAAGCTTTAAAAACGGGCGTGGCTCTGCTGTCTCACGCGTGACTGCGTGATGGTGACGAGATGACGGCGGTAAGGAAGTCGAACTTTTTTTTTACTCGTATTTTTGCTCTCTCTTTTTTTTGCTCCTTTACTGTTCAGAGTGCGTGATCTCAAGCGCCATTTTAGCACTTTTACGCCTAAAGATCCGGTCACACTGGAGGTCGGCCCGACACTGATCCTGAAAGAGAACGACAAAACAAATACGTCGACGATAATAATAATATATGGGGTTTTACGTGCCAAAACCACTTTCTGATTATGAGGCACGCCGTAGTGGGGGACTCCGGAAATTTTGGCCACCTGGGGTTCTTTAACGTGCACCTAAATCTAAGTACACGGGCGTTTTCGCATTTCGCCCCCATCGAAATGCGGCCGCCGTGGCCGGGATTCGATCCCGCGACCTCGTGCTCAGCAGCCTAACACCATAGCCACTGAGCAACCACGGCGGGTACGTCCACGATCGACCGACTAGTCAGCAGACTGCGTTGTTGAGAGGCATTCTGGGACATTAAGTAGATAACACCACCAACGCGACTTACGACAGCGAGTTGTGGATGTGTGACAGGCTTTCGTAACGCTGATGCCGACAAAATCAGTCTACAGACTGTCATTCGCCCATTTTTTTGCGAAAATGGCCGCAGAGAAAAAACACTGCACCGGCAAGGCGACTGCCGAAGCAGCTGTGCTTTTACATATGATTAATCGCACTCAAAATAAATCAAAACTTATTATGAACACTAAAGTGCATTATCGTCAGCCCATGCCAGCCCTCAGTGTCGAGCTACAGCCGGTGTTGATATTTGTTCGCTCCCTGCAGCGGCAGGGTTCATGCATCACGCTATAATAGTGGGCCTGAACTAACGCCCTGGTCATGCACGCTAAGCCGGTACTGCGCTTATTTTAGTCTCCCGAGTCCAGTGTAGTGGAGTTCAGTGTAGGGATGTTCAGTGTATAATGGAGTTCAGTGTAGCCATAGCCACATGAAATGAACTGCTCTTGGTCTCTTACTGTCCGCACACAATTAAGAAGCGGTCGCGGCAAAAAGGCATGGAACGCGGAAACCTGCTACTAAATTCAGCAGTGAGAGCCGTTTGCGAAACCCGGCTGCGAAGATCAGCTCGTCTGTCAGCATTTCAACGCTGATTGTATGCTCCAAGCTGTATGTTTTGCAGCAATTCATCTATATTCCGGGTCAGCGCTGCATGGTTTCCACTCTATTACGAAGTAAACGGCTGTAGAACGACGAGTGACCGAAACGTAAATAATGATTATGTTTATTGTTATCCACTTTGAACGGAGGCGGGGACAAGCAGTCCCCTGGCCTCATGAAGGAAGGTAATAAAAAAAGCTGAAGAGAACCCCTACGTCAGTCTTTGTGAAGCCTCGGTGTCACCGGAAGTTGACGTTACTCCGCCATCTTATCGTTGCAGATTTTCCTGTTTGGTCTATATTTTATGCGGGAACAACCACGTGCAAACCTGCCGGCCTGCGCGGATTTGCACGCGCCGTGGCGATCTTACTAAAGGATCCAATCGCGGTGTACCACCGCGATGCCGTTGCCAAGGTCATGTCCTGCGAGTGTTGTGCTCTAGCGTTGAAATTACTTTATAATGAACCTAGCAAATTAGACCAAGGGGCCGGTGCCGGATACTGTTGCCGGCTTTTGTGAAAATAAACCTATGCATTGTCACTGCCCTGCAAGAATGCACAGACGATAACCGGCGCCACAATTGAGGCACTTGACGACACATCTACCTATGGCTAGCCCATCTGCAGCTCACCAAAACAAGCGCGTAAACTTTCCGTGTGGCATGATAAATGGTTTTGATTGACTGAGCAAGTTTCGAGCTGCTACTCACAGCGTTGGTGTGACAAGCCGAAGCGCGCTGACGAGGATGCCAGCAGCAGAGAACGTCATTTGCGTGTTGGTACGCTAACTGTGACATGATGATTATTATCCTCACGGTAAGTGAAGCTTCACGGAAACAAAGTTTTGTTGTATCCGCCACGCCGTGCCGTATAGTACGCACCTATGCGTGCGGCTAGGGCGTTGATCGGGCTTATGTGCGACCAACAGCTGTTTGACGTTCCCTCAGGCGCACGTTTTTCTGTCGAGCCTTGTTCACTTTTGCAGCGCATCCGCCTACTTTCACTTCCCTGCGCCCCTCGGGCACACAGATACGATGTCTGTGGTAAGTAGGGTTCGTCCTTTATTTACTCCCTGCAGCCACTTCTTCCTAATCTTTCCACATGGCTGTTAATTCTGCGTGTCACAAATGCATCGTCCGCTCTCAAAACAAGGAAACCTGCACAACTATCACTGGCCTGCAACGCGTATATTGTGGGTTTTCAACCACAGAGATTTAAGTCTGCGATGGCAAGTTGGCATGAATCCACCGAAGATGGCAAAAGTACTCCCGAATAGTCCTTTGTGGCTTGATACGCGGTGCACGCGTTGTATGCGCGATTGGTTCACGCTTTTCACTCCTTCCAGTCCCGCCTGGCCAAGACAATAGCCGGGAGAGCACACGGTGGCACAAAATAAGGAAGCTAATGCAAATGTGCACACACGACACCTTTTCCAAGATGCGAGACCTATGGAGCAGCTCTACATGAGCGCACACCACCTTAGCAAGAGAGAGAGATGCAAATGAGAGAAAAGCAGAGAGGTTAACCAGAGGCAAAGCCTCCAGTTTGCTACCCTGCACTAGGAGAAGGGAAAGGGGAAGTGAAGACAGAAAGAAGAGCGGTGACAAAAATGAAAGCGGGAAAAATGAAAGAAAGCAGGGGACAGGATGGGATCATTATAGTGTTTCTAATAGGCCACTGCCCCGTAAAAAGGCCAACAAAGCCTTGACCGACTTTCAGTGCGCCGACATTTCATGTCGACATTCCAAGACTGTTCTGAAAGTGGCCTGTCAAGGCGTGCCAACGCAGCCACTAGTGACAGCCGGTGCGCGCTTTATTGAGGACAGTGGCAAAGTACGTGTACTGTAGTCTCCTCGCCTCCGCAGTGACTGCAAGCCGCCCTCTCGTCCACACCGACTCGGAAGGCGAAAGATCTTGTGGAAGCGACACCAAGCCACAGTCGGCAAAGTACTGCTGTCTCGAGTCGAGAGTCCAGATGGGGGTCAGGTCGAAGGGATGGGTCCAGTCGGTGTAGACTTGTATGCTTCAAGTTTGGTGTGTTCCATAAAGATCTTATGGCTTCGTTTGCAAGCACACGAATTTCCATTGCTGCGTCTGTTCTTGAGAATGGAGTAGAATGTTGCATGCCCTCCTCATGTGCAGATTGTGCTGCTGCATCGGCATGTTCATTGCCCATTATGAAACAGTGGCTTGGAATCCACTGTAACGTGATGTCGTGTCCATGCTCGACGAGGTGAAGCAGTAGTCTGATTTCTAGAACTAGTTGTTGGTGGTGTCCGCGGCGTAAGACAGAAACCAAACAATGAAGAGCACCCTAGGAGTCACTGAACATGATCCATTTCTTGGGTAGTTCATCAGAAATTACACGAAGTGCACAACGAATAGCAGCGAGCTCCGTGGTAGTCGATGTAGTCGGGTGAGATAGTTGAATCTTTATGGTGTAGGTTTTTCCACGATAGATCACCGATCCTGCAGACCCATTCAGTGTGGCTGAAGCGTCAGTATATAGATGATGAATAACGTCAGTATATAGATGATGGTATCCATTAGCGCATCTTTCCCTTAATATTGACTGGCAGGCACCACAAGCATGAGCGAGTTTCATTTATAGCCTTCAACCAAGCACTCAGAGCTAGCAAATAGGGGAGTGGCGTGACGCACAGTGCTTTAATTAGTAATTGTCGTAGTTGAAGGTTCGGACGCTTTTTATAATTCTGGCATGCACTATTCGATTTCAGCCTGAGCATGCCGGAAAACGCGGAACAGCAGGATATGCTGGTGCACATACGAAAATCTACCTGGTTTAAAAACATTCTTTTTTATTGCACCCCTAATATTACCTATGATATTGCACGAACTCAACATTGTGTTCCTTATTTTGCCAACCTGTTTATTATTAACCGAAACCACTCCTATCATGTTGCCCTATTTTATCAATGTTGCCCTGAGCCCTTTCAAATAAAGCCATTTGTGCGGAAAAATAGCACGACACACTCTCGGCTTGATTTCGATATCTATATAAATGTGTAACATTTGAAAAATAAAAAGACGAACGTTGTGGCATATGTCTTTACTGCCGTTTCGGCCGGAGGACCGACCTTCGTCGGAGTGTGGGATACGCACCCATGTCTTCGTATTGCGCGTGCGATGCTCTTACCAATTTAGGTCGACATTCTGCATTACTGCATTACTGCATGCAGCGCGATTTTCCCATCCAATTTCTGGGGTATTTATGTTTATCTACTAGAATTAGCCTAGGTAGTGTTAGCCAGTGCCACCACACAGGGCCTTGGCAGCGGATGTGGAACAGCCTCTCTGCCCTAGCCGTCCCATCCACGTGAACTTTGTGGGTGAAGGCAACTGGTCAGAAAACCCACACACACTACCTCAAGGCATCAAAGCTGCCGGATTCGAGACCCTCGCTATGTAATCGACGAGAAGAAAGGAAACTGAGGGCCCCACTTTTTATTCGTCATGTCCTTACAAAGAGAGGTTACATTTTTTTATGGATCGCCTGTTGTATATGACAGCTTTGCAGGTCACGGAACAGGACGGTGCTGAAGCACAAGATTTTTGTGTCACGTTTGTTTGGTAATCGCAGTGATCATCATTGCAGCGATCTCTATATAGGGGCCCTTCGTGCACGTTTGCATGCAGGACTGTCCAGAACCCCGCGTTGGGCCAGGCCATCGGGTTCATACTGGACGGCCAACGTAGACTTAGCACCGTAGATGTCAAATGCATGGAAATGATACCGGCGGATGAGAGAATACGCTCCCGATCGACGCTTATATCCTTTGGGGACTGAATACAGTTTGTCTTATACATGAGCACTGCTATGCTTCAGTTCCCACACCAAGCATGCGGAGAAGCTTTTCGATATCACGCCATAGATAGTGCATATAATAAATCGCTAGATGCCGTTGCTGCCCATCGAGTGGGTACCGATGCATCCCGAATAGCTCTACCACACACACTCAGTGGTTGGCGATACACGTCGCAAGTTTGTGCAGACAAATGTTTCAGCCGTTTCCGCGTTTTGCAGCTGTGATGACTTGAGATTATAATGGCGCAGCAGCCATGCAAGCGCCAATCTTGTACCTGGGATGCAGCCGAATACTGCAGAGTGTGCCCCTGCGACATTGTATCAGGTCACACCTTTTTCGCAGAACCAGCTGAAGCCCCTCCAAATCATTCCAAAGCAAGCGATGGCAACACATTGAAGCAGTACTGTGCCGGCTTGTAAAAACCAGAAAGGAGGAAAGACTTGAAATCCGGATATTTTCATACTTTTCCTCTTCACCCGATGACAAGTTTCTATATAAGTATCTTCAATGTGACTGCACTAGGTGCACAAGTTCAGGACTGTGCGGCACCTTTCTCCTCGAGTTTACAGTAAAGCGCGCGCCGCCGCTACCGCACTCTTTGATTTGGCTTCCTGCAAGGCCAGTTCAGCACAAGTTCTGGTTCCACTCCACTCGCTACTTTGGAAGTGCAGCAGTCGTGCAATATTGGCAGCAGACGACATTGCTCTCGTCTAGTTGATTCACATGGTGCGCGAACGTCAATATCTCTCACTCTTGTTACAGCACTTACTCTAGCGGGCATAAGGGCGTGAGGTACAAGGTCGGTGCCTTATTTGTTGTCAACACACGTTAGTAAGGACTTGTATAACGCACTGAATAGCTTTCGATCGTATTCTTTTTTCGTAGAACACGTTCTCACATGCAAAAGTGGCTTCCACGACCACCATGCTGTTCCCACGACGGAGTGCTATCACGATAGTGATTATTCCGATAATGAAAAAGAAAAAAAATCCGCCTTTTGCCACATGCTGATTTATCGAAAGGCTCAACCATCGGCACGTTCCAGAGAGAGTTCGTTCATTGCTGCGCCTTTCTAGGTCACCTGCCTAATAAGCAAACTCAAGCGGACTGTATAGAAAGCGTTCTTATGAATTGCTGGGCAGGTGGCCTGTGGGCAAGTTGTCGTGACAAATCAAGTTGAAGAGGAAGTAATATGAAATATCAAACGTTCGCAGCGCTCTATACTCCTTTAGTAACACAAAGCTCTTATGTTTTACCAAAGGACCTTTCATGTTGGGCACATTCAGGTGTGATTATCAGATCAAAGTGGTTCATGAAATGTGGCTTAACGCTCGTTCTTACGCGACTAAGCGGAAAGTATTGCGGATGTGCCATTGGACTATTTCGGAACTGCTATAATTCTAGTCACCTAGAATTCTTCGTGCTGCTTCATAGCATGCGTTAAGAGACGCGTGAATTCAAAGCAGGCAGAGTCATTCTGTGCAAGTACTAACCAGCAGTAAAACGAAGAGTCAGGATCCGCTAACATCATTAATCATGTCATCCATTTAAGCGGAAAGCAAGTGCTTTCGGCTTATAGCTGTGGCGACTGCATTGGTAGCGCAAACGCGTCTGTACCCACCTGCAAATGCCGCATATCGACCTGCTATTGTTAAGCAGATAATACTAATTCTGAATTCATTCTACATTATATTTGGAAAAATGATAGGCAAAACATGAAATTCTGCATTACCTATGGAACATTTCAGCGAATGTATGGACCGTATCAAGGTATGCATCAAGATGTATTTATATGCGCATGTGCGTTTTCTGTCGCTATGCGCCTTGATCTATCTAGGTAGAAAAGTGTCTGCCTATAAGGTATCAGAAATTAGGTGTCGGCTCTGGAACTAAGCGACGGAAAGTGCTACTTCTCCAGGGCTGGTATATTGCAATGTTAATAAATTAATTAAATTCTCGGATTTTACTTGCTAAACCCACCATTTTATTGTGTGGCATGCCGTAGTGGGTGACTCGGGAATAATTATGACCATGGGGCTCCTTAACTTGCACTCAATGCACGGTACAGCGGCATTTTTGCGTTCAGCCTCAACTGGAATGCGGCCGCCGCGGCCGGGATTTGATCCCGCAACCTCGTGCTTCGCAAGACAACAGTCACTAAGCCACCATAACTGGTATGTCATTATCATCATCATCATTATCATAATCATCATCATCTCCATACTGGTTACGCTACTTCAGGACAAAGGCCTCTCCCATACTTCTCCAACTCCCCCAGTCATATACTAATTGTGGCCATGTCGTCTCTGCAAACTTCTTTATCTCATCCGCCCACCTAACCTTCTGCCGCCCCCTGCTACGCTTCCCGTCCCTTGGAATCCAGTCAGTAACCCTTAATTACAATCAGTTATGTTCCCTCCTCATTACATGTCCTACCCATGCCCATTTCTTTTTCTTGATTTCAACTAAGATGTCATTAACTCGAGTTTGTTCCCTCACCAAATCTGCTCTTTTCTTATCCCTTAACGTTACACCTATCATTCTTCTTTCCATATCTCGTTCCGTCGTCTTCAATTTAAGTAGAACCCTTTTCGTAAGCCTCCAGGTTTCTGCCCCATACGTGAGTACTGGTAAGACACAGGTGTTATACACTGTTCTCTTGAGGGATAATGGCAACCTGCTGTTCATGATCTGAGAATGGCTGCCAAACGCAACCCAGCCAATTCTTATTATTCTGATTATTTCCTTCTCATGATCCAGATCAGCGGTCACTTCCTGCCCTAAGTAGATATATTCCCTTACGACTACCAGTGCCTCGCTACCTATCCTACACTGCTGTTCTCTTCCGAGAATGTTAAACATTACTTTAGTTTTCTGCAGATTAATTTTTAGACCCACCCTTCTGCTTTGCCTCTCCCGGTCAGTGATCATGCATCGCAATTGGTCCCCTGAGTTACTAAGCAAGGCAATATCATCAACGAATCGCAAGTTGCTAATGTATTCTCCATTAACACTTATCCCCAATTCTTCCCACTACAGGTCTCTGAATACCTCCTGTAAATGCGCTGTGAATAGCATTGGAGAGATCGAATCTCCCTGCCTGGCGCCTTTCTTTATTGGGGTTTATTGCTCTCTTTATGGAGGACTACGGTGGCTGTGGAGCCGCTATAGATATCTTTCAGTATTTTTACATATGGCTCGTCTAGCCCCTGATTCCGTAATGCCTCCATGACTGCTGAGGTTTCGACTGAATCAAACGCTTTCTCGTAATCAATGAAAGCTATATATAAGGGTTGCTAATCTTCCGCACATTTCTCTATTACCTGATTGATAGTGCGAATATGGTCTATTGTTGAGTAGCCTTTACGGAATTCTCCCTGGTCCTTTGGTTGACAGAAATCTAAGGTGTGCCTGGTTCTATGTGCGATTACCTTAGTAAATACATTGTAGGCGACGGACAGTAAGCTGAGCGGTCTATAATTTTTCAAGTTTTTGGCGTCCCCTTTCTTATGGATTAGGATTATGTTAGCGTTCTTCCAAGATTCCGGTATATTCGAGGTCATGAGGCATGGCGTATACAGGGTGGCCAGTTTTTCTACAACAATCTGCAACCATCGTTCAACAAATCTGCTGTAACCTGATCTTCCCTAGCAGCCTTCCCCATTTGCATAGCTCCCAAGGCGTTCTTTACTTCTTCCGGCGTTGCTTGTGGGATTTCAAATTCCTCTAGACTATTCTCTCTCACAGTCTCTTCGTGGGTGCCGCTGTTACTGTATAAATCTCTATAGAACTCCTCAGGCACTTGAACTATCTTATCCGTATTATTAATGATAGTGCCGGCTTTGTCTCTTAATGCATACATCTGATTCTTGCCTATTCCTAGCTTCTTCTTCACTGCTTTTAGGCTTGCTCCGTTCCTGACAGCATGTTCAATTCTATCCATATTATACTTCCTTATGTCAGCTGTCTTACGCTTTTTGACTAACTTGGAAAGTTCTGCCAGTTCTATTCTAGCTGTAGGGTTAGAGGCTTTCATACATTGGCGTTTCTTGAGCAGATCTTTCGTCTCCTGCGATAGCTTACTCGTATCCTGTCTAACGGAGTTACCACCGACTTCTTTTGCACACTCCTTAATGATGCCCATAAGATTGTCGTTCATTGCTTCAACATTAAGGTCCTCTCCCTGAGTTAAAGCCCAATACCTGTTCTGTACCTTGATCTAGAATTCCCCTTATTTTTCCCTCTTACTGCTAACTCATTGATAGCGTTCTTATGTACCAGTTTCCGCTGTTCCCTCCTCAGGTCTAGGCTAATTCGAGTTCTTACCATCCTATGGTCACTGCAGCGTACCTTGCCGAGCACGTCCACATCTTGCATGATGCCAGGGTTAGCGCAGAGTGTGAAGTCTATTTCATTTCTAGTCTCGCCATTCGGGCCCCTCCACGTCCACTTTCGGCTATCCCACTTGCGGAAGAAGGTATTCATTATCCGCATATTACTCTGTTCTGCAAAGCCTAGTAATAGCTCTCTCTCCCTTGCTATTCCTAGTGCCTATGCCATAGTCACCCACTGATCTGTCTGCAGACTTTTCAATGAGCATCTTTCAAGCCAATGCTAGCCCTTTGAGACGCTGTCTACACAATTGTGCAACAGCAGGCGAGTGCATCAATAGCAAAAGCACTGATGAATGAAATGGTATTTAAAATGTGTTTCATACATCTTGAAACACTTCTTATTGGAACTGTGCTGCAATTTTGAATAACGTGCAGAATGTTTTAACAAAATGAGTGGGAACGTGTGGGTGCTTTTACTCTGTGTCAGTATGTTGTATGTAGCGGGTTCACTTCTTTCATTGCTTTTTACTATGTCGTGCACCAGGCATAATATTCAAGTGGCTGGATAAGTGCTTTTCAAGCTTTTCAAAACACGATATAGTACATGTTCTTATATGTTGTGTTCCTGTAGTGAGTTTTCGCATGGAGTCGAAATTTTGTAAACGTGGCCACACTCGCTAAACAAATGAAAATTCTTAATATTTGCTGCAGCTGTACACTTTCTACGATTCTGAAGATGCAAGAGATGTGGTGAAAGCAACTTTTCAATCATCGGGATAGAGTAGTAACTGAAAGCGTTAGCGAGCTGTGCCATGATAGTATAGAGGGTGTGCGCTTAGCAGCGCAACGCTAAAGCCAGGGCGGGTCTCGCGTTTCATTTCTTCCCACAGACATGGCAGGAGCGTACTTAACAGGGCCAGTTAATATATTGCTGGAACGGAGACGAAAACAGCACCGATAACGTATTCAAGAGTAGGGAAATGGCTAACTACCTATATTAAGGTGCCTTTTAAAAAATAATTAAATTAGGGGGTTTTACGTGCCAAAACAACGATCTGATTTTGAGGCACGCCGTAGTGGGGGACTTCGGGAATGTTGGTCACCTGGGGTTCTTTTCCGTGCACCTAAGTCTAAGTATGCGCCACGTGTGTTTTCGCATTTCGCCTCCATCGAAATGCGGCCGCCGTGGCCGGTATTCGAACCCGCGGCCTCGTGCTTAGGAGTCCAACACCACTTCATAAATGCACGGAATGACATTCGAAGAAGGACAACGATGTTATTACTTACTTTGGATATGGTGGCCAGCACACAATCAATTTATAACATTAGTGCGGTTGCAGGGATGGGGATGACGAGTTAGCACTACAGTGCGGCACTTCTGTGAATATGAAATGGTGCTAGATTCTCGCGAGGGCACTCTTGGCTGTATCCGCCATTTGTTGTGTACCCGAGAAAGAGCGAGTTACTGTCCCATTTCTTTCAGTGTTTGGCGGAAGTAGTTTCTATGCCTCGCATTTGCAGCTCTTCGCTGATTCTGAAGCCTTTATTGCCCCTCCCATCAACTCCACCTCCCTCACCTCGCTCTCCCCCCTCCCCCCCTGAAGTCAGAAACTAAAACCTACGGAAACGAGATATGCCTGGTTTCAAATAAGTAGATCAAATTTTTTTACAGAGAAGGTTGCCTCACCGAGGAATACAGTTGACGTCTTTGAACCAACTTGCGCCCGTCAACTAAAATTAGTTGATCTTGTAGTACCCCAAAAGGGCTGTAGTACCCCGACATTTTATTTTGTGCTGTAAGTTGTTTTGTACCTTTCAGTAATGTTTCGCGCGTGTCGACTGCACTCATAAAGATTAGCTGAGATGTCCGCGGTGAAAATACTGTAAACCTTATTGAGTTTTCCGAAAAACTTCCTCCGTGTCTCCTACATAATTCAATAAATGGCCTTACTGCTGCCTCTGCGTAAGCTGTATAGAGTGGACACAACGACAACTACAGAATAAGGATGCCCTGGGCGTGATAACTGTCACTGTCTTTTCTTCGTTAATATTTTTACCAAAGGAGGAAATCAAAGTAATGGCTTAGTTTTCTCTATGCAAGATGCTACTGCGCAAAACTGCGTACTTTCCTGCTATTGTTTTTGAGTACGAGATCATTTAATCTTGTTGCATACACCACGGGGTCTAATTAATTGCACTATTGTTTCTCGATGTTGATGTCATATATTGTGTGTGAGCTCGTTAACGTACATCAGCCGAGAATGTCATGTGCAGCGTGCTCAACATACCGCAAAACATAAAGCAGAAAAATGCGAGAGACAAGCTCTTTCGAACGTTTCACGCGTTTGAGTTTGCATGTTTTATTTTTATTCAGTGTGCATACTTGTCCTCAGGTCACCTCGACGGTGCTCCGCGTTACTTTACTTTAGAGCTTCCTCGTGCATATATTACGTACGATGGCGCTATTGGACACTAGGGAGTCTTGACGGGTTTATTTTTTTAGAGTACGCAGGAAAAATAAAATCTCAGATGACCTTGCGGCTGGTGCATTTTCTTGAATTTTTTTACACAATTTTCCTGACATGTAAGCGCTCTAGGAAACACAGATTGCACCGATGCACGCCTTCTCGCCTGTGCCGGTGGCACGCTATCCAGGGTAGCAAAGGCACCAACCATGGACTGGCTCAAGCTCTATTTTGCTGTAAGACATGCTCCATTTCAATAGACTCAACAGTATCGTCCAGTGAAAACCTTTTATGGCCACTATGTTGTACGTCTAACACTCGGCCATGCACAGTGCCCTCAACGAAGTGGACGTCAACTACAACGTCCTACGGGTACAATGACGACGCAGCCTTGCACGTGCAGGAGTGTTGGAAAACGAAACTCTACGCGTATACCTAAGCGCAAAGAAAAAAAAATAGGTAGTTCAACGCGTGTACTGTGTCGCTCCGTAGGGGCAGGAAATCTAAGTTTTATTCTATGTAATCCGGCGGAGAAATTGCTGGATGTCTGTGAACGTCCGTCGAAAGTTAACGCGCCTAGGAATATTAATATGGTCCCATGCGGTCGGTATAGCACTGCTGTCAAGCTTTCGGTGGGACACAAGCGGGAAAAGAAGTCGGGGCGGGTGAGAGAAGGAAGTACACGCGGAGACTCGTGGAAGATGCGATCGATGGGCGGAATGATTGCTCCGCGCTGCGTGTTCTGGTCGCTCTTCGGACCGGCAGTGCTCGGCCAGGTTCGCGGGCCTCGTGCTCCACTTCTCCTCCTTTTTCATCTTCCCCTGCTGTCATCTTGCGTTCGCTAAGATGGGGCGGTGGCACGCCAACGAATTTGCTTCTTCGCTCCAGCCCGTGGCATCTATTAGGGCTGTGCGGTGTACGGAGCAGCTTGCGCGGAAAGAAAAAAAAAAGAGCAAAGCGTCACCCAGGGCCGCAGTAGAGTGACACGCAGGTTCCGCGTAGCACGCTATGCGGTGAGCACGCGTGGGCCGATGCACTGGAGCTGTGCATCAGGGATACCTTCATTGTCGCGGTCGCGCTAATCGAGTTACGTGTATTGCGAGGCATCGCGAGCGAAACTTCGGAGATTACGACAGTAGCGAAAGATATTTTTGTGAAATTTGTTGCCCCTCGCTCGCGTACTCTTGAATTGGGACACGCGCTGCAATTGTCCAACACCTACGTGGGTCTCGTACACCAGCCAACACGCGGGTGCATGTCGATGCAATGAAATAAGAAAAAAATACATATTATTTTTCGCGGCCTTTGTAGTGACAAGAGTTTAGATCGTTATTATATGTCTAAGGTAGGTGCCAAGGATAACGTGCACGCAGTGATTCAACCTAACAAATAAATACGGGATGATTATAGGTGAGGGATGTTCAGTAGCGGTATGATTGATTCTATCCTAGAATTATTGGTGTACGCTATAAATAACTGCTATTTGTAGCACCAATACTACACAAGACAGTGTCCAAACTGCACGTAGTTTTTCGTGCAATTTAAAAATTGCCATTGTATTTTCGTATGTCGGTCACTGAAGCTACATAATCACCAGAAAGTAAGGTAGGGAACGCTTCTGGCACAAAATGACACCCGGAAACCGAAGCCACAGAGGTTATAATAAATATTTCCATCAAACAGCAGCGCCCACCATACGGCAGGAAACACAGTATATCTCGTTATGCGAGATGTTTCTTTTTCTTTTTTGTTCAGCGTAGATTCTACTACCTGATTGATGACTAATCAATCCGGTAATTGAGAAATCTGCGAAGTATAGTTAACCACTCATATCGCTTTCATAGATTATGAAAATACATTTGATTAAGTGGAGATACCAGCACTCGTGATTGGATTGTGTAATCAAGAAGTACAGGATGCATAGTTCAATATATATAGAGAAATATCTTCACAGATTCCTCAGCTACCTTGTCTATCCCTCTATAAAAGTAGAAAATTACTTATTAAGAAAGGAGTAAGGCAATGAGACACAATCTCTCCAATGCTATTCATTGCATGCTTAGATGTATTCAAGCTATTGGACTGGGAAGGCTTAGGAGGGAGGTTCAACGGCAAATATCTCAGGAACCTTCGATTTCCAGATGACACTTTCCTGTTGAGAAACACTGGGGAAGAACAGCAACACATTTTTGAGAACCTTAACCGAGAAATCATAAGAGTAGGCTTGAGGAATAATATACAGAAAACAAAGGTGATTTCAATAGCCTGGCAAGGGAACAGGAATTTAGGATCGCCAGTCAACCTAAATAATCTGTGCAGGAGCACGCTTATATAGGTCGATTACTCCCGAGGAACCCTGCTTATCAGAAGTAAATTCACAAACGAATAAAAATGGATTGAAGGGCATATGGCAGGCGTTACCAAATCCTGACCTGGAGTTTACCACGGTCGTTGAATAGAAATGTATGCAATCATTGCCTTCTACTAGGTTCTACTACGGGCGGCCCGGGCGGCCGTACTCGCCCGTTCGGGCAGCTCTATCTTGAAAGCCATCTGCGACGGGTACAGAGTCCGCCATGCGCTGTCTTTTCGCAGCGTAATGCGTTGACGTGATTGGCGGCGCGAAGGCCAGTTCGCTCGCTGCTGCTGCTGCATTTCCTCACTTCAATGTTTTAAAAGCGAGTTTCCGCAGTCGATCGAGTGAGATGCGTTCAAGTTTACTTGTGCGCGCGTAAAACCATGCTAGTTAATTTAGTTAATATGCCTATGTTTACAAGTTCATGCAACCGATGAAACTACTATCCTTAGATCGTATAGCTATCCACTAATTTGCTATCGCAATCAATGCTTCGCCTTTCAGGCTAAACAGCAACTTTTTTTTCATGCTCCGCTGCGGTCCGTGTTCGTTTTTTCATCTGCTGCGCTGGTTCACTCGGTTACGCCGGGAAAACCGAAGCTCGGTGCATGAACAGGCCCCAAAGCGCTGCGCTCTAATAATAAGGATATTGTCACGCAATATCAAAGCGCTGCCACGAAGTGAACGTGCTGTTTGTACTATGTTGCTCAGGCTGGCATCGGCCGTTGCGAAGAAAAGCACGAACTGCATTGAAAGTAAGCGTGTGAGACATTGTGCGGATGATTGTTTTGTTTGGTATGTACAAGCTTTAGAATTTAATTCTAGGGCATTATGTACCAAAACCACGATTTGATAATGAGGCGTGCCGTAGTGGTAGTGTCGCGATTAGTTATGACCTCCAGGGGATCTTTAACGCATGCTTTATAAAAGAAGTATGAGTCGCTCCTGAGTAACCCGCGGCAGACACAGTCGTTGTACAGCACTCCATTGGCCTTTGGTCTAAGAGAGCGTTGCCTGTTGCTGTTCTTGCAGTCACTGGGAAAAAGAACAAATTAGACAAGTAGTAGGTGCGGTCAATAGAACGTCTCTCTCAATCAGTTGCACCGGGTAAAGGCCCTGTAGCGCTTTTTAAGCACGCCATGCGTCCAGTGCTGTCCGACTACACTGTAAAATAATATACTCCCTTATTCATTTTTAAGTGTAAAATATTCTGCAGTGATATATGTGTGAAAAATAATTATATCCAGTGCATTCGTCTCATAAATAGGTACAGTATCCATGTCATCGGCATAACCACGCGTTTCTTGTACAAATATAGATGGTGACGTCACGCGAGTGTCTGGAGGGGGGAACCTACTGCTAGCCAGGCTGATTTTCTCTGGTAAAACGTGCTACTAGTCCAGGTTTCTAAAGGCAGAAACTACCAGCCAAGTTGACAAAGCAACGCAGATGAACAGACCAAGCCTATGAGGATAGCAGTTTGCCGATATAATTTAAATTAGAAGCACGAACAGGAAATAATGACAAAGGAGTTACAGGACTACGAAGACTCATACTTGACGAACAATGGTCGCACGAAGACAGCGTCAACCGAAGTCTTGACAAGGGGACTTCTCGAAACATCGGTTCCTGGTCGAGGTTTCATTTATTCCACCATCGTTCATCACAATGAGGAGATATCAACTGCGGCGAATATCTAGAATATCTCGAAAGTTGCGTTTTCACGCAGTGCGACCGTGTTAACTACGCACGAACCCACATACCAAGATCGAGCACAGGTTGGAAGCAAGCGAATTAATGCGATATTAAAAAAAATTACCGACGATTACGTTACTTCCTAATGCGAAATTTGAGCGCAGCAAATAAGCTGTTTCACCTTTTCGATAGATTGAGGCAAAGAAATCGAGCAACACATGTATGCGCTATCACAGAATTTTTTTTTATTTTTCACACGTATTCCTTTAACAAAGACTCCATTAACAGTTCTTGACAGTCATGAAGGAAGCTTTGTGGTCGGAGAAACAGACTGATATATGTTCGACTTGGTACACCAATGCTTGATTCTCAAAGACGAGATCTATACAAGTGCCTCGCGAGGTTGTCACAGCCGTGGGACGCGTTACGAGCGAGAGGAACGGGATGTTCTCCCGCATAAGTGTTAGGAAATTGCTGTTTGTCTTTATGTCAACATTAAAGTCCCCCACTACTAACATCGGTGTGGATCGATGGACGGTTAATGCGAGTTGCAGGAAGTGCACGACGTCTTTCGTGAGTGCGGTAGCGGACTCACGAAAGCGGTATCAGTCGGTCGCTGCTAGCGCTGGGGGGATGAAAGGGGGGCGGAGCTGGTTATGAGGCCGACGACAACGCGAAACCCAGGAACGGACGCCAAAGAGCCATTTGTGTAGCCAGCCCTCCTCCACAGTCTCTCCTCCTCCCTTCCATCATCCTCCCTCGCCCGGAGAGCCGACAGCGCGCATGCGCGGCGGCGGAGCAGCGGCGCATGCGCGGCGGCGGAGCGCGGCGGCGGAGGCGAGCTGGTTACGAGGCCGACGCCGTCGACGACGACGCCGACGACGACGCGAAACCCAGGAACGGACGCCAAAGAGCTGCGCTCTAAAATAACTCGTGCGTCTTTTTTGGAAACGCCGCTTTGTAGCAGAAGTAGGGCGCCTTACTTACTTCATAAAGGCACTGCGACAGCCGTACTGAACAAACGAACATAAAGAACCCCCTGTGCCCCAAACGGAACTGGTTCTTCGGAGCAAAATTAAATATCCATTTTATTTTCATTATTGTCAAGCTTCTTCATTGTTTCAAACGGGGCTCGGAGCTCGCAAGAGCCGCCGCATGGTTATTATAGCTGACGCGAGCCACTCATCGCTGTCATCAGTGACGCACGACATAAAATTCCGATGAAAAAAATAACATTGTTTATTAAATAAGCTGCAGCTGCTGATGGATGGGCTCATGTGCGCACACTTCGGTCCCTTCTCATCCGAACAACAGGGCATGACACGACAGAATAAGCTTTTAACTTGCAAAGGAACTGCCTGCGGTTATGATACCATTCCGTGCTGCATGCACTGGTTTGAGTGGAACGGCCAAGAAACGTCAGGCTTAATATATGTAAATATCATTTTATTAAGTGCTGACAAACGCGCATGGTTTTCCGTCGATCTCATTCAACATGAAAATCTGATTGCAAGGCACGCCGTATGCAGTCCAGGAGTTCGGATTAATGTGGACCACCTGGAGTTCTTTGACGTGCACTTAAACCTATAAGTACGCGAGCGTTCTAGCACTTAGAACACATGAAAATGCCGCCGACGCGGCCAGGGTCACGCCCGAAACGTCGAGCTTGGCAGCGCAAAGCTAAGCAACCGCGACGGATCGTTCTCACCGCTAGCCCCATCGAGACGCGACGCCTGGAGCTCCACGGCCCGCGTTGCTCATCGGGCCAGCGTTCTGACAAGCAACTTCTGTGCGAGGGCACCGTTTCTGCTGCGCATCGGCATTTGTTTCGCGTGCTGGGTCACGCTATGTCACCTTCCACGCACTGTTAGAATACCGTCTCAAGAGTTAGAACGCAATGCTAAACCTATCGCTTTCGATTCTTCGGCTTCTGTCGAAACTGTCAATTTCTTCATTGCATTTACTTCGTATATTGTCAGTTAGGCTAATACGAATTCAAACTCTACTTCTTCTTTACTGAGAATTCACCTCACGGTCAACCTGAAAGTTCTAGCTTAGGCACTAACAGGCTCGAGTGGCTGCTTTAATGTATTACTATACGCCAAGGAGGTTATAGACTTAGTGGTGATCGACTGTCGGTCGAGGAAATTTTAAGCTCAGTGCTCGCTTGGCCTCGCAGTTTGAAGGGTTCTTGGCCAATCCCTTATAGTGGGGTAAGTTGCTAAGCGCAACGCTGCAAGGTGCACGCGCCTATAATGTGAGTGAGCACGTGCTGCTGCGGGGCCGGCGTTCGAAAGAGCGCAACGATTTCGGCTGTATTTTCGCATTGTCTTCCATCAGTTTAACGACCGGTACCATACTGACGAAAGACATTCTAGATAGCGTCGTCGATTAAAAAGGCAAGACGGAATACATCCTCGGACAGTTCCTTGGAAAGGGGGGCACTTTGGCAAGCGGTGCTGCGCCTCTACGGGCTGCCTTAGCACCAGGGGCGTAGCCAGGGGGGGGGGGGGGGGGGGGCTTATGGGGCCTCAGCACCCCCGTCCGCCCGAAATTTTGTCGTGCTGTCCATTCACCACCGACCAAAGCAACCATTAAAGATTTTGTCTAGAATGTCTCTTTCACGCTCGAAAAAACATTTCACCGCCAACATTGCGAACTCGGGCGTGATTTCGCAACAACATCCATGCACCGGAAGTCACATAACGCAATCAGCCCCATCCAAGCACAAAGTTTCGAGAGCATTTTGATGGCAAACTAAAGCTCCTTAAACTTCGTAAAGTAGTGCCACCCTTTGAACAACTCCGCCTCCTCCTCGAGGGCTCTCGCCGAGGCCGACGCCGCGTCGCTATTGGCCTAATAGCATCACGTGGGCCCTCGCGCTGCGCATCAGCGCCATTTTTGCTATAGGAGCGTCTACGGAGTGGCGAGGAGAGCATGTTGGCGCCGTTGCTACGCTCGAGAAGTGTAGGCGGCGCTAAGGTAGAGAAGGGAGCATGAAAGAGAGGACAAACGAGGAGGAGTCAAGGCGGGGGAGAGTGTCGCTACTTTACGAAGTTTAAGGGTTTTTATGGCGAACAGGCTCGCCGCGACGTCTCGCGGAGGCCACGGAATCTACGGAGCGCATGGATGTCAAGTCCGAAACTTTAATGGTATAAAGTTCTCATAAATTTTTGATGTGAAAGGTACATTGGCATTCCCGAAGTTGTGCTTTCGATTTTCGATTGCGGAACTTTGTTAGTTTAATGCTGTTATAAACATTGGATGCCAAAGGTGTACTGACTTTTCTAAAGTGGTACATCGGAACATACAACAAGGCAAGCCAAATCAAAGCACTATCAGAAAAATTGACAAAGCACGCAGCGAGGTCCGATGAGACGAAGCGTCGTGGTGGTTCATTTGTGCCGTCATCTCAAACAAAAATATCAACTTTTTTTTTCACCTACACGAAAGCATCCATGTCAAGACACTAAAGCCAGCAAAGCGAGCTACGCTCTTATTTTTTTTCTACTTTCACTTTTATTCACAAGGGCAAATTGAGCCGCTTCAATTTTTTTTGTTCTCGCTACCCTACCCGCGGGCTGCCAAAGCCAGCCAGAGCACCTGCATTTTTCTTGTGTTGCGTCGACCACCACGCGGCGCAATTCGGTGCGCGTTCGGTTTCCTCTAGCCGAGTGGATCTTCGCCTAACAGAAGTTTGGACACTTTCTGGGTAGCAGACGAGAAAAAGAAACAACCATCCCTGTGGGGACTCGACAGATTGCACCACGTTCGCTTGACAGCAACATCCACGGAAAGTCTTGCCTAGCCGGTGTAGGATACCGAGTACTATGCGTGTGGTTCTCGGGGGACCAAACGTCTGACGTTTTCTTCGATATTGCTTCGGTAGCCACCTTAGGGGTCCAAAGTAGGCATTCGATTGTTGCCATGATACTTTCCTTTGCGTTTATTTTTTCATTTACGTGCCGCCGCCCCACAAAAGGGAAAAAAAGAAAGATATTGCTGTGGCACAGCGAATTGTCGCATGGTGAAAGTTCGATTTTGTTACTTTTTTTTGCGGAAGGGAAAGCAATTGGCCACGGTACGCTTCACTTGCCGGATACTCTTATTATATTATTGCGATATCAATTATAGAGGCACTACCGGCGCATTCCTGCCGTCGCCATCGCCTTCACGTTCCGCATGAAGTCCAAGGGTGATAACATCGGGAGCGCGCGCCGCATGCTGTATGTGCGAGTTAAAGCGTAGGGGAGGGGAGGGGGGTGGCATGGGTGGACCGACATTGGTGGCTCAGTCTTGTGTGCGCAAAGGAGAATCGGGGGGAGTGGATGGAATGGGGGCGGGATCTAGGATTCCGTAAATATGTGATTGCACAACATGTTTATTTGCCTTATTTGTTGCATTATATAAGTGACATTTTCTTAGATGTGTAGATTTATTGGAGACTTACATATACGTATATTTAAATATCTTGTTGCGAGGTTTTGTGTATACCTGCAGCGAACTTTGTTTCCAGTGACACTTTTTTGCCATTATCAATCTTTAGCTTCGTATTTGTGTATGCCATTGTATCTTAACATTTCTAATGTACGAGGGCGAGTCAAATGAAAGTGAGTCTGCCCACTCCGCGCGATAATGGTTCGGTTCTTTATCTGCGAAGCATGCGCGTAGCACACAGGCATCTCTGATTTTAAGAAGTGACACGCAGGTGGGATAATAAATGTTCTTTAGTGCTCCCATACACTGTGTTGAACATGGTTGCGTGAAGTAATGGACGCTCCAGAAGTTTAGCAGCGTGGTGCCGTGAGTTTTTTGACAGTTGAAGGTGTTTCCCAAAAAGGAGTTAGTCGTCGTATGGCTGCCGTGTACCTAGAACATTGTATTTCAGTGGCCACTGTGAAGAGTTGGAACAAAGGGTTCAAAGAAGGACGACGTGAAAGTTGCAAAGACGATCAAAGACGAGAAGTTCGGCACTACGTTGACTCGTCTGATCTGATATCACAATGAGGGTGACGACTTCTTGTCTGCAATTGTCATCGGAGACGAACCATGGTGCCACTACTACTAGCCTGAAACACGACGGCAAAGCTTACAGTGGAAACATTCGAATTCACCACCCTCAAGAATGCAAAGGCCGTCATTTCCGCCGTAAAAGTGTCAACTTCTTTTTTGATCGTCAGGGGCCATTATTGATAGAATTTGTGAAATCTTGAGAGACTATCAATTCTTTCCGATATGGTGAAACGCGGGATCGGCAACGTGTCACAATCAAGAACAAACGACGTGGAAAATTGACTAATGGGGTCATCTTCCAGGAAAATGCCCGTCCTCATGTCATTGTGGCTAATATAAAAATGGCGAAGTTCGAGTGGGAAACGCTGCAATATCCGCCATACAGCTCAGACATGTCGTCTTGCGACTTCCACAATTTGGGGCATCTGAAGAAAACAGCTCAAGGGAACCAGATTCTTGTCCGAGGATGACGTGAAAGAGTCAGTAGCAGACTTTTTGGAGCAGCAACCCAAGGAGTTTTATTAGACGGGAATCACGCGACTCGTTGGTGAATGGGATAAATGTCTAATTGCTCATGGAAACTACATTTAAATAAAGTAATTCGTTTGTCATATATTCGCATTGGATCACTATCATTTGACTCGCCCTCGTATACTTTGCAGAACTCCTGCTTTTTATACGCGCTCTTTGTTGTAACTATAATTTCGGTGTAATTACTCACGGTAAGGACCGGTGACAGCTGCTCCTGCGTAATACATTGGAGCAAATGACAGCGTCATTGACATTTTTCACTGGCCGCTGCATGTGTGCAAGAATTTAAACACGGTTTTTGAATGACGAAGCTTCATTAACATATTTGTCCTCAACTTGTTCATTTCATGGGCTTTACATTTTTCATATCAGCGGCATGCAATGCTTTGCTGGTTTCGAACTGATGTAGTTCCAAAGTTCATGTCATATTTTCTTTACATAATAAATAGGCAAAACATGGACGCATTGATATCAGTTACCATGTGTAGAACTTTTGGCACTATAATAGTATAACTTTTATTTTTAAAAAACTAATTATTTTACTTGTTTTCACAGACGTAGCATTCAAAAATTCGTTGGGCGCATCTTTGGCAATGACAATGCAATTATTATTGATAACTGAGGTTTTTTAGCTCACGAGAAGAAACGGAAGACGGAGGCAAGGCGCGGACACAGCGCTAACTTACAACAATTGTTTTATTCCACGAAGCAGTACACATATATATAAGTAACAGTGCAACACCGTACGCAAGCGCATATGTACTGATTTCTAATCAAATGAGACATCAACGAGACATGTGTAATGGAAATTTAAGATGACATCGAAGATGAGAAAACGACCATGCATAGCCAAGAAATGTTTTTTTTTGTAATTGCAAGATTACAATGTCATCTCCCTCATCTCCTCTGTGTGACGTTTAAAAAAGCGAATTCTTTTTTGAAAGATCGATTTAAAGCGCGCTAACACGAGCGCTCCCCAAACTTGCGATCTACAGGATTATAAAAACATTCTTTTGGCTATATATATGGTCGTCTTTTCATCTTCGATATCATCTTTACATTACACATGTCTCGTTGCTGTCTCACTTGATTAGAAATCAGTACATATGCGCTTGCGTACGGTGTTGTCTGTTACTTACATATTTGTGTACCTCTTCCTGGAATAAAACAATTGTTGGAAGTTAGCGCTGTGTCCGCGTCTTGCCTCTGTCTCTCATTCCTTCTTGTGCGCTAAAAACCTAAGTTATGGAATACCAACACGCCCTAAGCTACGCTTTTTCTAGTTATTATTCATGTATTTGATCCCTCGACAAATTGTCTAAGAGGAAGATTTAGCTCGGGCCCAACTCTGACGCGATTTATTCAGATACATGTAAAACGCAGAAACACTTTTCTGAGATAACCCCTGGATCGCTTTCAA